>NC_057740.1:12804707-12836899 GCF_004010195.1 Chiloscyllium plagiosum
TGCCATCAGAATTGCTCTCTGAAAGGTACCCGTCCATAAGAAATTTGTGCAGCAGAAAACCGAAGCCAACCTGGAGAAATCTACAGAGAAAATTCAATATCTGAAGATGATAACTGGGTTTGAAGTTGATTATCGGACCAGTATTGTGAAGTGGGAGGTAAAAGATAGGTTTAAGAGAACGGAGTTCTAAGTAGTTGTGATTTTAATGTTCTATGTTGAACTTAAAGAATAAAATTGTTAATTTTAGCCTTAAATAATGAGATCTGGCATGGTCTTTGCCTCTCAAAATTTAACAGATTACAGTGCGAGGTGAGCTTCTCTGGGTGTCCAGTTTAAACTACCAGGGGGCTTTACCCTGTGTCATAACACTTTCTACATCTACTTTGCCAGTCCCCAATAGCATCTTCCCGATCTCGATTAGATTGCCTCTCTAATGACACATGGCAACTGAAACTGTGCAGTCGGCTTGTCATGGCATAGAGTGTGTCCCTCAATCAAAGGTCTATTTGAGGATGGGGCATCAGGAAATCTGAGTGTTATGTATTATAGAAGGTGAATGCTATGCTGGGAGAGTGTCCCTTTAAGAAACAAGTCACTGGTGAGTCATCAGACATGTTTGGGGATTTGAGCAAACTTCTCTTTGTGCTGTTACTGAATGCACAGCAACTGAATAAACCTCCCTGTTGGATCACAGTAAACAACAATTTTGTACAGTAGTCCCCCAGTATCCGTGGGGGGATATGTTCCTAAACTTACCGCGGAAGCCCAAAACCACAGATGGAAGCAAACCTATTCACTTCAATGGGAAATTTACCTTCCCGGCAGCTCCTGGTCCCTGGTCCCAGAGCGTTCCCTAAAATATGTTCTGACCACGTTAAACAGTGGGTAACCAAAACCGTGGAAAATGACTCCTTGGATACCCGGGTCACCTTGTATATCCTTTCATTTTACAGAGGCCTAGTGACTGCCCAGCACAGAATAGTAGCTGGTGGGTGAAGGGGGCAGAACAGCAGAAAGCCACAATCCTGCCTTTGTTGCCAGCTCCCCAGTCCCCTCTCTCCATGACGCCCGCTTCAGGAAACCCTCTCTCCACCTACACACATGTGACTAACCTGTGGCCTTGGTACTTTGAGATCCTTGGACTTTCCTGCAGCAGCCACAGCCTCCCCTAAATACAGGAAACATAGAAACATAGAAAATAGGTGTAGGAGTAGGCCATTCGGCCGTTCAAACCTGCACCACCATTCAATATGATCGTGGCTGATCATGGAATTTAAGTATTCTTCTCCCGCTTTCTCTCCAGACCCCTTGATCCCTTTAGCTCTTTCTTGAATATATCGAATGAACTGGCCTGAACCGTTTCAGGTGGTAGAGACTTCCACAAATTCATAACTCTCTGAGTAAAGAAATTCTTCCTCATCTCAGCCTTAAATGACTTGCCCCTTATTCTTAGATTGTGATTGACTGATAGGTCTCAGTAGATGAGGTCCTTGCTCCCAGAGGAAGGCCCACTTTTGGCCTTACTACTGACTGATTGACTCATAGATTAGCGAGACTTCCAGTGAAGAGGTAGTATACTCTCTCGCTGGCTCTACCTGTCAACAGGAAAGACCTCCAGCACCATAACAAGTAGAAGTGAATTACATGATGGTATCTTATTCTACCCTTTCCCATTATTCCTTCAAGCCCACTAAGGATTGGCATACAAAATCTGAGCTAAAACTCTAATGCAGAACAGAGAGAGTGCTGCATTGTCAGGAACTCCAGCTTTTAGGGACAGGTAACCATCATGGATCGGACCGGGGGTATCTTGGAGCTCCTCACTTGCTCTCTTAGTGCTCACTCACTCTGCAGCTACTTGGAAACTCAGTGCACCTTAGCCATGCCGTGTCTCTTTGCACTTTGCCCCCTCAGACAGAACTTAAAGGCTTAGAGTCCTCCTGCATCACCTGGCTATTTAACACAGGCACAAAGGCAGGCAGCTCATCAGGATTATCAGCAGTCAACATGGACATGTTGTTGTACCACACCATGTAACACCAATGTCACAACTGCACCATGTTCCAGCAATATACATGGTAAGCATATTGGACATGCAGCAAGGAAATGAGTAGGTCTCAATGTCGAATCAGTGAAGTCTTCAGTCAGGCCAAGAGAAACTGCTTTCAGTCAGAAGATCCTATACAATAAGTTATTAGCATCATTGGATCTCAGTCCAGGGGCTAGGACACAGTGAGTTTGCTTCTTGGGATTGTTTGGCAGTCTGCACATCTACAGTTTAGAAAGTCAGTCAGAGTCAGTGCTATTGGTCGAGAGGAACCAGTCTGGGTAACCATGGTACATTGAGTCAGGGAACTGCATAGAAATCAGTCAGGGGTCTGTTCATTCATCGGGGGAAGGGTCAGTACTGGGGGTCTGCTTAATGAAATTCCCAGGGGGTTTATCACAGCCCACTACTTGCGATCAGAGAGCTTGGGAAGTCAACTGTGGAGATTGGAGGATACTGGGATGCTAACAGGAAAGTAATGGTGAAGCAGGAATAATTTTGATGGCTTTAAGTAGTGATGTTTAAATGTACATTTTTATTCTCTGCTACAAAAAGGTTATCCATGATACCATCTTGGGTCGATCACTGAAACATGAGCTGTGGGCATTGGGGCCATGTCTATGTTTTCCTTTCCATTCTTCATCTCAATTTTGATGGCTCGCACTTTTGCTGAGGTATAATTCTAAAAGATGTTGAATGTTCTGTAGAAAGTTAGTAAAGGAGCCATCCTTTGCATTTGATTTCAAGAGTTGAGTTTGTATTTTTCAATCATTTTCACAGAAGCAATGGTGAGAAAGATAATTGAGATTGGAACATGTGCCCTACCTTCTTTCTGGTCCATCCCAATCCCTTTTATTTCTCCTTCATTCCCTGGTTAATGTTAAATCTTCTGAAAAATGTGGAAGCACATAATCATATTTGGTCGATCGATATTATTGCCTTCATCAACTTACTCATCATGTTTTCCTTAATTTCACATCTTGTTTACATATTCCATTTCATTAATCTTATATAGTGGGTGCCCAAAGCCACTGTCCGCTGGGCAAAAGAAAATTTAAAAGTGGTTCACATTAGCATTCAGAGCAAAAACATATTTCTGACTTACTTTGTGATGAATATACGCTGTTGCTATCTGCTTTGATAGTTGCCTTGAACAGTGTTTATTTTCTGCTTACCATTTCAGACAGGGCACAATGGGCTTATCATTGAGAATCCTCATTTAGAAGGAGGGAAACAATTGGAGAAATGTCAGATTGGTCAGGCAACACTAGACACATCTCACCATTTATCAGTATACATATACCAGAATGCACAGGCACACAATGTACGTGTATCTGTCATCTCAATGACTGCTCAAGGGTGAAGTTATTTTATTTTCTGGTACTAACAAGTGACCTCCTAGGAACTGAAATATTCACTGAACAGTTTACAAATAAAATTTTATTTCTGATCCAGTAAAGCTCCAAAGAAAATAATTGATTGACTGGATTATTTTGGCATTTTTCAGCCATTGGGCTGAATCTAACGTTTTCTTTTGACCGAGTATAAGTTGCATAAAGTTTTGGAGGGTTTTCATCATGAGGTCTAATGAGATTTCTCACCAATCTTACTAAATTGGCCTCATTAACTACCCGCCCTGCTTCAGAGCTTCCCGCTCACCTAATTCTATCACCATTTTACCACACACCATTCCCGGCTCAGCTTGGCACTCTGCCGACATCCCTAGCGTCTTTCGAGGGCTACCGTGCACCCAGAGGAGTACTGACATTCTGAAGCTGCCCTGCCCACTGACGGACTCACAGTGCCCTGTATGTTTCGTGGATCGATGTCTGCATTGAGAGGTTGCTGTAGAATTCAAAATCAAGATGAACAAGGCATACACAGGCCTATGAATTATGCTGACACCATTACCCTGTGCTAAAACATCCCTATTCTTTCCCTGGGCTTGGTATCCAAAAGTGATGGTGTGAATTGAGTGCTCAGTGAAGTCTGAAGCAGGGAGGTGTGCAGCACATAGGGAGCCAATGGATTTGGATTGTCAAGGATTAGGAACCCCTCTGGTCTGTGTCCTATTCAATATATGGTGTTATGCATGTGGTTCACTAGAACCATAAATACAACATGAGATAGACAGAGGGTAAACACGAACAGGGAATACTTTACTGTACACCCTCTCAGCTCCACAGTCAGTCCTAGACTGCCTCTCCTAGCTCCCAGGACAAGTCACCTGACCCGCTCTCTTAAATGGGCAACATTACACAATTGCATGCATAACACATGGGTTCATGTGTACATTTCCACTGAGCTGTGCAGCCTGTGGGTATTTCCTCCGAGGTTCTGTACAGGCTAATTGTCATGCTGACACACTGACTTCCAGTTCTGGAAATCAACACTTTGCATGGATGTCAGAGGGACACGCACCCAAAAACAAAAGTAAAGAAAGTAAAAGGATTGACTCTGTGTAATGTTGTTTCCCTTTAAAAGGCCTGACATCAATGGGTGTAGCAGCCCTCTCCCTCACTTAACCCAGGCCCAATGCCAGTGTGGTCACAACCAGTGACTGCTGTTATACCAGGGGTTTCCCTACATGTCAATGAGACCTCAAGCATCCAGATTGCCCTCTTGACATTGAGAAACTCCTCACTACCAATCTCATGCAATTTTCTCAACTTTCTCACCAACCCCCACATCATTCAGTGCCTGGAAAGAGTCTAACCGATGTCTGCTATTGTAATGTAACTTGTTAATTCGGCTTATTTTCACTGGAGTTTGGAAGGACCTAAAGAGTGAGTGTTCGATGTAGGTAAGATCCGAAATGTTCTCGACAATGTCGGTGTGGAAATGATGTTTTATTCTTTGAGTCCAGAACGAGGGGACACTGTTTCAAAATTGAGGGTCACTGTTTTAAGACCGAGATGAGGAGATTTCCTTTTTTTCAGAGAGTTGTGTGACTTTGGACTTTGCCTTAGAAGGTGGCAGAAGAAGACTCATTGAATATTTTCACAGCAGAGATGGACAGATTCATATTAGGGAAGGGATTGAAAGGGTGGGGGAGATGGGGATGTAGAATTTGAAACACAAACAGATCAGCCATGATTTTATTGAATGGAGGAGCAGGTTCAAAGGGCAAAATGATCTCCTGTTGCGCCTAATTCTTATGTTCAGAATTTGTTCCTGATTTATTAATTCACTCACAGGATTGGGCAACTCTGACTTGGCCAGTATTTATTGCCCGTCCCTATTAATATAAGTACCATGGTATAGTGACTTAAACATTTTTCACTACTTTTTTTGCAAATGACAATAAATGACTATTCTGCTCTGTTCTATTCCAATTAATCCTATTTTTCACACAATGCCACGTGGCCTGTTCTCTGGTTGGCTCCATGATATGCTGTTCTTAGAAACT
Organism: Chiloscyllium plagiosum; assembly: GCF_004010195.1. NCBI lineage: Eukaryota > Metazoa > Chordata > Chondrichthyes > Orectolobiformes > Hemiscylliidae > Chiloscyllium > Chiloscyllium plagiosum. Next base: position 12,810,164 of record NC_057740.1, read on the forward strand.
ATCCCAAAAGCAGAGCAACATTTAAAATAGGAGCAGGAGTAGGCCATTTGGCACTTTGAGCCTGCTCCACCATTTTATATGATCATAGCTGGTCATCCACCTCAGTGCCCTCATTCAACTTTCTCCCCATTCACTTTGATCCCTTTAGCCCTAAGAACTATACCTATCTCCTTCTTGAAAACATTCAATGTTTTGGCCTCAGTTGCTTTCTGTGGAAGACAATTCCACACGTTCACCACTCAATGGATGAATAAATTTCTCCTCATCTCATTCCTAATCTACCTACCCCATATCCTTAGACTGTTCTGGACACCCAGTCATTGGGAACATCCTTCCTATGTTTACCCAACCAGATCCTGAGTGAATTTTTATAGGTTTCAATTAGGGCATTCTTTGAACCTACAGTGAACATATCCTCACTGATTTTCCTTCATTTGCCACTCCTGCCATTTTTTTCTTCAACCTTTGCCCCTCTGACTTTTCTCATCACTATGAATTAAAATCTCAATCAGTTAAAACAATGCTTTCCCTTCTTTATCATGACCTATTTCACTCATTTTTGGAAAATGCACAAAGCACTGATAAACTTGGAAGAATAATGTATGAACAACTTCTTCTTCCATATCACTTCTCATTAATCCTGTCTACTTTTTCCACTACCATTGTGATCAAAGAAATGGCACCTCCAAGCTGTTAATGGTCAAGTTACAAATGTTAATTTTTAAAACTTCAAGCATCTAAACGTCTACCTTAATAAATGCTGTAAACACGTAAATAACCTAAATACAGCAACCAGATTACAAATGACTGATTCAAAACTGAATGGAAAGTTTTCATCACTGTCACTACTTCAGTAAATGACAGAAGCAGATTATGACCACCAGATCTTTAAATTTGAGAGAGGACACCCACTTGAGAATAAATAGAAAAGCTCATTGCTTTAACAGGAGTGCAAGATAAGAAAAATGCATGATGTGATATTGTTTATCAGTGCCACTTTAGATCGGATTGCTAAAATCACTTGGTAAATAAATTCCAAATAGTTCACCGTCCCACTGTCTAAATAGCTGATCCGCAGAAATTAGGAAAACTCCAGTTTCAAACCATGATCTGATGCATGTTAACTGACAAAAGCATGAAAAATAGGACAGGAATTGGCCATGTTCCCTTGGGTCTGCTTCTCCATTCAATATGATCATGGTTGATCTTCTGCCTCAACCCCTCTTTCCTGCCTGCTCTCAATCAGTATGATACTTCAATGCTATAATTGGATTGAGAGCCCTTGACACAGGTCAGCCACGATTCTTACTCTGAACTAATATAGGGTGATGGTGCCAGGAAAATAAATGCCCATGTGAACTTTAAACTACAGGATTAGATTTGACTGAGGTTCTTTCCTCTCTTATATCCGCTGACATTTGCTTGGAAATGGCTTTGCATACTCATCAGCCATCAACTGATGTGGCATTCTGTATAAATGAATCTGGATAGTGAATGTTACCAGGCTATCACCAGTGTGCTATCATTGTGAAGCCAGATCCCCTCTTCTTCAGATGTGCTCACTTGCAACACAGTTTTCATACTTACCACAGAGATAAATCTCTGTGTCTCAAACCTCAGGTGTTCATCATCATCTTCAGTGTGAGGGACAAACCCATGTAGTGCAATCTGTATCATTCCAGCCATCTTGATGTTCTGAATATCCATGTGCTAAGTTTACTTCTTTTCTCATTCTGGAGTGAAATATGTGGAAACCTAACACCATATTTCAAAAACTCCAAGTTAATGGGAAATGTATACCCAACCTTTGAGTTCCTCTTGTCCCAACATAGAATCTACAGCTTTTTCTCATTAGGACAGATAACATTTACCCCTCATCCAAAGAGCTTTAGATGCAGTATTTTAGAACCAAGGCTTATGGAATCCCACGTTCGTGCAAAGCTAAAGAAGTTTTAACCAGTCAATTAAACTGAACAATTTATTGGAAACCTCTTAGTGTTTTCCAGTCCCATTCATTAGGTCATTGAATTGTACGATTACTGGGAATGGAGTGGGAAGAATCCTAAACTTCTGAATGGACCTATGCTCCCAATGATCTGCTACTCTAAGATGGGATCAAAGATACCATGATAAGCATTGTCCATCTCTAATTGCCCTAATGGGCTTACCAGGATATTGCAGAGGGCAGTTAAGAGTTGACAATATTGCTTCAGATCTGGAGACTGAATAAGACCAAAATCTACATCTGTAAGTAAGATCAGTGAACAGATTGATTTTTATGTCAATCAATGACAGTTTCTTGGCTGAGACTAGTTTTGAACTTTAGCTTTAACAATCTGAATTTGAATTCCATCTGTAACGGAATTAAACCATATCTGCAGATATTAGCCTGGACTACCACTACCATTACTTTTCCTTACATTTCCTTCAATAGGTATACAGATCTGTCTCATGTAGGCATCAGGTCATGAAAATTCAGAGAACACATTTGATTCTGACCCTAAAGAGGCCCTTCTTATTTTCCCACAAAGACAGATAGTCATAAACTATCTTGTGGCCTTTGGTGTAGAGCTCTACTCACCATGAAACTATCCTTGTTGGGATACTAAGCGATGAGTGGTAGAGTCTGGAATCCTTTAAATACTTCAATATTTTCCTAAACTCCAATCCCTCCAGCTTATCCCAAAGATTCTTCTGTTACATCCTAAAAAGAGCTGTCTGTTATAATGGACTGTTTGGAGGCAGATCTTTTATGGTACAAACCTGACTTGTATTGGAATGTTGCTGTCACTGAAGAAAGGTATGGAACAGGATAAAACCAAGGTACTGTGGCTGCTTGAGATCTGAAATAAAAATAGAAACTGTTGGAGAAATTCAGCAAATCTGGCAACATCCGTGAAGAGAGAAATGAAGTTAACATTTTGAGTCCAATATCTCTCCTCTTCAGAACATTATTATATCTGTAGACCAAAGTAGGTTTGAACTCTTTTACAGTGTATCAGGCAAAGGTTAATCTTCATAAAGATTCTTAGATACCATTACCAATCAATGGTATCAATTAGTTTTTTTTAGATTAGGTTAGATTCCCTACAATATGGAAACAGGCCCTTCAACCCAACAAGTCCATACCGACCCATTCTCCTACCCCACATTTACCCCTGACTATTGCACCTAACACTATGGGCAATTTAGCATGGCCAATTCACCTGACCTGCACATTTTTGGATTGTGGAGCACCCAGAGGAAACCCACACAGACACGGGGAGAATGTGCAAATTCCACACAGTCAGTTGCCCGAGGTGAGAATCGACCGCAGGTCCCTGGTGCTGTGAGGCAGCAGTGCTAACCACTGAGCCACCGTGCCGCCAATTAGACACCAATCAATGACAAGGATGGTGGTGCCTCATATCTTCCAACCAATTCTTCAGGCACTTGCTCTTGAGCTGTGCGAGACCAAACTACAGTCTTGGGGAAACCCCCAATACATCCCATTGGTTTCCCTTATGGCCAAAAAGGTAGAGTGCTATACGTACCAAGGCAAATCCTCCAGTAACATAACATCTAGAAAAATATACCATAATACTGTCAGGAATATTTAAAACAGTTAATCTAGGGGTGTCTGTTTCATAGTTGCCCACGAAATCTTCACCAAGTGATGGTTGCCCAAGATCTTTATTCCCTTGTTTCCCTCCACAATCCTCTCAACTCCCTTAGGGCAACTTGTAATGAGAACACAAATGTGGCCCACCCCACCTGCCCTAACATTAGCTCAATGAGAGTGAAACATTGATACCTTCTCATCAAATCGATTCATTAAACCCTGCTATTTATGTGGCGTGCTCCCAATAGTTTTTTTTGTTGAGATGGATTTTTGCGATGACCTGTGGGTTAGACACTGACTCAAGACAGCACCCTCTCCAAACCACACTGATGTTTTCATGAGGTTGTCGAAAACTAGAGTTGTTAAGCATTAACTGTTGTCCAGATGAATGCTTTTGATCATGATTGATGAGGAAAGTGTAGCCAACAAGAAAATGATTTAGATTGCTCTTACATAATTGTACAACTTTGAAAATGTCTCATCTTCCTAATAATCTCTACCTTCACAGTGCACTGAATTATAATCTGCCTTTGTATCAATTCATGATTGCTATGGAGCCTTTGTGTTCTGCTAGGATGAGCAACTAACAGGCTTCAACTTCTGCCTATTTGTCACTCCAGCTGATAAGCCATGGAAATCATTGAACACATCATCTGCCATTGAATCCACACCATTCACGAGCAGGCCTGATTCTAAGCTTTGGAAATTGGTGATCTCTTTTCAGTATTGTGTATCAGGCACAATTGTTCTTAGTACGGAGCTAAACAATCATACAACCATTACAGCAGCTATTCACACTGCAACTGAGTTGCTGTAGCTCTGTAAATTCCATTCTATTGCCACAAAATTAATGAACTGTTGCAAAGGAACATAAAAACACTGTTGTGAGATAACGCAGCTTTTCAAGCTTCAGGTATGAGAGGCACCGATTGATGAAAAGGAAAAACAGGAAACTTTCCTGCAAACTACCCAAAGCTGCATTCACCACCTAGCACGTAGATTACACTCACTTCCCATAAAATCTTGCGGAGACATTTAGGGATCTGAAATCCACAGGTTCATCTCATTGCTGGTTCACTAATTGCTCACGAAAACTTAGGCAACTTCCACTCCAAATAGTCAAAGGGTTCTTATGGTAGGGTGTCGTGTCCATACCTTTGAACCAGGAGGCCTAGTTGATGTCCCATCTGCTCCAGTGGTGTGCAATAATGTCTCTGAACAAGTTGATTGGAAAATATCTCTTCTCCAAGTAGTTTACCAGGATTTCATTCAATCGCAGCCTAAGTCTGGAGTCAGGGAACAACATCAGTCTGGTACTGCCATTAGTCGTGAAAGTGACAAGACACAGCAGGACCCATATCACCAAAACTATATTCCTCCCTAGGTTTCTAAAGAGCAATCTAATTAGTTACATCCCCTGCTCTTTCCCTTTAACCTGACATTTTTTTTCTTCAATTTAATTCACTGTTATAGTTTAGTATTGGATCAATGTTATTTTATCAAGTTTCTTGGTCACTAGGCACTGACTAGAAAGTGCATGTTTCTAACTGTCACCTAAGGTCAGGAGCAAGTTTGAACTGTGATGGCTTTGAGGATAATATAACCACTGCTATTCATGATTGACATTTGCCTTCAATTAATGAGTGAAGGACTTGGATGGTCTTAGTTGCTGCCCAGTTACAACTACAGAAAGCACCAGCACATCTGAGCAGGACTGAGCAAAAGGGAGAAAATTAAAGGGAAAGAAATAAACAGTTCTAAGTGCATAATTAATATATGAGTTAGCACATTTTCCAAGCACAAATGTATTATGTAGGAGACTATGTAATTTGCAGGATTACCAGCTTTATTGCCTATTCTTGTTAATTTATTTCAAATACTTTCTAACAACAAATATCCTTTGAAAAGTTTAGGTGCTAATTATTGTACTCAAAACTATCCTATAAAACATAAACTTTCACATTTTCAATTGGCTGGGCTTTTAATCTGAACATTAGAAGTTGTGCGATGGTTTGAAGAAAAGGATTGAGATGGTGTAGGGTATGGGTTTTTGAGGCTCCTTACAGCTGCTTCATGGGTATTAGAAATGTTCTCCTGTATTTCCTGTGATTGTTTTATCACCTGCTTTTTCTGATGAAGTATATAACTATAGAATGAACAGAATTACCGAATTATGTGCCAAGGAAGAGTCATATTAAACTCAAAATGTTTAACTCTGTTTCTGTCCCCTGCTAGACCTGCTGGGTTTTGACAGCACTTTCAGTTCATATTTCAGACTCTCTAGCAGCTGCAATACTTTACCTTTATTTATGAAAAGTGAAAGATTAGCTATCCAAACTAAGCCTGTGTGCAACTCACCATGATGTCAGATCACATGAGATTAAGATCTAATGGAAAGAGGTACACGAGCAGGTTTATTCCATTTGTTGTATATATATATATATATATTATCGGTAATAAACGTTAACAGTTTGTACAGCCTTATGTTCAGCCTTTATGTCTAGAGCTCCCAGCAGCTACTGATGACACTCCTACAATTCATGGTTCCAGTTTTCTATTATGTTGTACACCTTATCCTGCTGTACCATGTGAATTAACATGAGATTCAGAACAGCACAGCAATTCATTGTATGCGTATGAATAGCTTTGACCTTTGCTTCCTATTATTCACCATCACTGGAAACTTCAGAACACTGATCAGTTACTATCTTTGCCAAGAGAGGAAACAAATAGCCTAAAGATGGAAACAGATTACAGAGCCAAACAGGTAATGGGTCCTGTGCTATGGATGGTCAGAACAAAGCCACAAGTATTACATCAAATAACAGAAAGACATTGATAACAACAGAGTTCTTGAATATGTCCTAAGTCTGCTCTTTTTTTCAAAAGTATGCTCTTTGTCAAGGACGCAGGGAAGATATAGCAGTGCTGTAAAACCCTCTTGAAGTAGGTATCTTTCTTGTGAATCAGAACCCTGGATTAGTATGAATTAGGTTCAGACCATACAAGAGAGATGTTAGGAAACATATCTATACACAAAAGGTGACAAAGGACTGGAAGTCTTTTCTACAATGGAAATTGATGTTAGATCGGTTGTTAGTGAGATTGATCTTTTTTATTAGGCAATGTTTTATGGAATTCAGGCCACATATGGAGTTGGGCCACAGATCAGCCATGAGCTCATTGAATGTAGAACTGGCTCAAAGGGCTGAATGGCCCATTTCTGTTCCCATGTTCCTTTTTTAAAACCTCTAATTCCAAAATGTGCTTACTTTTTAAAGGACAAAAAAAAGATAGCAGAGGTAAATTCAGTGCTGTTGCACAAAGTCCTGTACAGAAGGCATGGATTGTCACGCCAGTATAGTGTCAGAGAAACGTCAAACACAGAGAGAGACGTAACAAGAAGTGATAACCAAGGAACTACTTGCCACTCTCAGCAAAACGCCACCTCTTGTAGATTTTTGGTGCTCTTCCAGGAATGAAAGTGGTTAAAACTAACCACTCTGGACTGGGTGTGCTAATGGGAGAAGTTGCCACTAGTGAACTAAAGTATTTATCTGTACTAGGTTAGGTTTGAGCACTAGTGTGCAGCCATGGTCATAGTTGAAGAACTATTCATTAGTGCCCATATGTTGCAGGTAACATGACTAACACGCTGAGTGCTCAAAGCTAGCTTGGTAACAAGACAGCCAATAGGAAATAGAGCCACAGAAGGACTCTTTTCCTCAGTTTGCTGCCAGCCAAGCACCTTCTAAAAGAGTCAGGATTAAAAAATTACTACTACCCTGCAAAGCCTAAAATGCTGAAACTCACTGTGCAACTTTCAATGTTCCACTATTTACCCTCCATGAATGACCTAGAGACTGAGCTGCATATCCTATACCTTCTTATTCCTAATCAGTGTACAAGCATGTCGAATTATTTTTTCTTTTCATGTTTAGTCAGTAATCAATTCCGTCTTGACGTCTTCTTATTCCTGATCAGTTTGCACACCTGTTGCATCGTTATTTATTCCCACATTTAGTAAGTAATAAATTCACTCTTCTGTTAACTCAAGAAAGCCTACTGAAATTGGCTTCTTTTAAAATAAAAACTAGTTTGGTTTGGGTGAAAGGTATCCATAAGTCAACGATTATTTCTACAGTAATCATTCTATAACCAACTGCTCAGACACTGAGTGCCTGTAAATGAGGGATTTCCTGAAGGAACTACTTTCCTCTACTTAATTAAAACCCAACAGTTTTGATTTGATTATCTACAGTGTGGAAACAGGCCCTTCGGTCCAAACAGTCCACACCAACTCTCCGAAGAGTAACCCACCCAGACCCATTTCCCCTCTGACTAATGTACCTAACGCTATGGGCAATTTAGCATGGCCAATTCACCTGACCTGCACATCTTTGGACTTGGGAGGAAACTGGAGCACCCGGAGGAAACCCAGGCAGACACAGGGAGAATGTGCAAGCACCACACAGACAGTTACCTGAGGCTGGAATTGAACCCAGGACCCTGGTGCTGTGAGGCAGCGGTGCGAACCACTGAGCCACCCCACTGGGTAACTTTTTGGAGATTGGGCAAGTTATTGAAATTCTTGTTTAATTCCATCATGAAAAATAGTTTCTACTCAACCTGCTCAGAGACATGGCTCTTGAACCCACGTCTCCTCTATTGTGTCAAATCCCATAATCAAACCCATGTGCTCAGGTTTAATTGGATTTAAACAGCAAATTAATGCACCTAATCGACATCTTACCATGAGTTGAAAACTTTCCCATGTTGATCCCCTGCCATCTCTCACTAAATGTTGGATAGCTTTCCTGCTGCTAGGTGTTGGACAGAGAGGTTCCCACACGAACCTCTCAGCATGCCCACCATCTTGCCTGCTGTTGAGGGCACAAATGAACTTAGTCCACACGAGGGGATTTTAGCTAAATTGTGATGGTTGCATTGGCGGGACGGTTTCGGTCTTGGAGGTCCACACAGGTGGGAGTAGGGACTTCACCCACACTATTGCCAGAATGCAATTAAGAACCAGCCAGGCTAAAATGGTAGCCAACTGGGGATGGCAGGCCATGGGTTTAATCAGAGTGTTGATTGCTCTGAGGCCTTTACAATATCATCAGAAGGACCGACTGCTGCAGAGTCACCTTTGAGCATGTGAGGGCATCTCAAAGTGGAAGCATTTACAGAGAGGTGAGAGCCTTTATAATGCAGTCATGCAGGCAGGCCATGGAAAACAGGGGGAGAAAAGTGTCAGCGGCACAGCTGGGACCAATATGGAAGATTTTGTTATGGCCATACGGCCTCCAAGACCTCTTCCATGCAGCAGCTACACACATTGCCATAGGATACAGATGGGAGGTGTGTCCATTACTGAGAAAATACTGACAGCATGAAGAACATCTCAAATGGGCCACCGATTGTTCAAAATGGAGTTCGACAGGGATCAGTTGGAACCCCAGTGCGAAATGTTTCCCAGCAGAGGAATTGATTAGTGGAGACGTGGTGACATTATCCTGGTTTCCTCAGCTTCCAGCCTATCATCCACAAACCAGTAAAATTCCTCCCATTAAATAATAGAATGGTTCCAGCACAAAGAGGAAATTTAGCTTGGTGCTGATGATCTAAGAAAAATCTGGTTCGAATAATTCCTCTGTCATAGAAGCCATAGTCATAGAGATGTACAGCACGGAAACAGACCCTTCGTCCCAACTCGTCCATGCCGACCAGTTATCCCAACCCAATCTAGTCCCACCTGCCAGCACCCGGCGCATATCCCTCCAAACCCTTCCTATTCATTTACACATCCAAATGCCTCTTAAATACTGTAATTGTACCAGCCTCCACCACTTCTTCTGGCAGCTCATTCCATACACGTACCACCCTCTGGGTGAAAACGTTGCCCCTTAGGTCTCTTTTATATCTTTCCCCTCTCACTCTAAACCTATGCCCTCTATTTCTTGACTTCCCCACCCCAGGGAAAAGACTTTGTCTATTTACCCTATCCATGCACCTAATGATTTTGTAAACCTCTATAAGGTCACCCCTCAGCCTCCGACACTCCAGGGAAAACAGCCTCAGCCTGTTCAGCCTCTCCATATAGCTCAAATCCTCCAACCCTGGCAACATCCTTGTAAATCTTTTCTGAACCCTTTCAAGTTTCACAACCTCTTTCCGATAGGAAGGAGACCAGAATTGCACGCAATATACCAACAGTGGCCTAACCATTGTCCTGTACAGCCGCAACATGACCTCCCAACTCATGTAGTCAACACTCTGACCGATAAAGGAAAGCATACCAAACGCCTTCTTCACTCTCCTGCCTGCGATTCCACTTTCAAGGAGCTATGAATCTGTACTCCAAGGTTTCTTTGTTCAGCAACACTCCCTAGGACCTTACCATTAAGTGTATAAGTCCTGCTCAGATTTGTGTTCCCAAAATGCAGCACCAAGCATTTATCTGATTTAAACTCCATATGTCACCTCTCAGCCCATTGGCCCATCTGATCGAGATCCCGTTGTAATCTGAGGTAACCCTCTTCGTTGTCCACTACACCTGCAATTTTGGTGTCATTTGTAAACTTATTAACTGTACCTCTTATGCTCACATCCAAATCATTTATGTAAATGATGAAAAGTAGAGGACCCAGCACCGATCCTTGTGGCACTCCACGGTTCATAGGCCTTCATTATGAAAGCCTTCACGCTCAGAAATGCTGCACTCCAGAGTGTAGGAGGAGGAATATATGGACCCTCCCCAATCCTCTCTTTTCTCACTCAAGGACAGGAATGGAGGTGCTGCATTCTTATATCTCCTTGCACGTCCTCCCCTAACTCAAAAAGAATGCACAGCCCTCCTGCTCAGGAACGCCACCCTAGTGGCTAGGAGGTGGACTACATTGACCCTCCAAAACACAATCTCTTCTGACACAGAGGCAGCAAGAGTGGTGCTACATTCTTATATCTCTTTCCACATCCCCCATACCTAGCTTGGAAAATAATGTTCAATCCTCCCACTCAGGAGTGCTGCACCCCAGAGGCCAGGAGCTGGAATGCACTGACCCTCCCCAAACCCATTGCATTCTCAAATCTCCTTCCACATCCCCTTCCCCCCGACTTCAGGTCCTCTCAGTCATCGGTATTACCTCCAACACTCGGGAGAAAGGATCCCGTGACCCGCACCATTTGCAACCTCCTACTCCCTCTTCTTGCGCAGATGAAGAACAGAGGTCCCGCATTCTTATATCTCCTTCCACATTCCCCATCCAAAAAAAAGAGTCCTATACTTCAGTCTTCCCAATCCTGTCTTCATGGTCAGAGGCAATGGAGGTCCTGCATTCGCATATCTCCTTCCACTTCACCCTAAAAAAAAAGTTTCTGCTTGGCCACCCAAGCATGGCCAGGAGAACATTACAACCCTCCCCGACTCCCGTTGCTCAGAGGTCCTGCATTCTCATATCTCCTTCCACATCCCCCCGCCCTGAATAAAAAAGAACAAAGTCCTCCCATTTGGGCGTCCCACTCCGCAGCAGTGCCTCCACAGGCCAGGAAGACTCTCCCAATCCACCTTCCCTTTCCTCTCGCTCAGAAGGGGGAAGCAGAGGTCGTGAATTCTCATATGTCCTAACCCCCAACAAAAAAGCAAAAACATCCAAACTGAACACGCTTGGAGAGGAGAGATCATGGTATGGACGTGGGAGGAGCGGGGAAAGAGAGACGCGAGAACAGACCAATGCATGGTGCGATCCCAAGAGCAGGATTGAGGGTAACAACTTTGGGCACAGCGTGATCTCATAGGTGGCAAATGGCCGAACCGATCCTGGTTTCCTGATGCTTCACTGGCGCCCGGGTTAAAACTGACCTCCCTCCCATCCCCCGGGGAGAGGCAGAACGAATTTATATTTTAAAAATTGGTGTTATGGATGGAGGGGGAAGAGCGGGAGGAATCAATTTGATTGTTTTATCCACTCAGTGCCCCACCCCTCGTTTCCCCCCACCTCCCTGCGAGGTGGTGGTGAGCCGCCATCTTGAAGTGCTGCTGTTGGTGGGCCCACAATCCACTTGTGCAGGGAGCTCCAGCGACAGCAGATGGGGAACTTGCAAGAAGGCTGGCGTTCCCGGTGTCTCGGCTGTCCCTCGGCCTTCCAGATGGAAGTTCCCAGGGGTGTGCAAGGTGCTGCCTGAGGAGCCTTGGCGAATTCATGTAGGACGTCCTGGGCTACTGCGCGTCGGGGCTGGGGGGAGAAGGTATGTGTTTGTGTGTTTGTGTGTGTGTGTGTGTGTGTGTGGAGGGAGTAGGTCTGGTGCCAGTCAAGCGGGAGAGGCCGCTCTGTCCCAGACGGTGTTGAGTTTCTCCAGCGCCGTCGATCTGTCCCCCCCACGACCGGGGTGAGTAGGGAGTATTCCCTTGCTCTCCCGACTCGACGATGGTGGGACAGGGCTTTGAGGATGGAGGGTAACCCTTTCCCTATTTTATTATTTTCCTCTCAAGTAATTATCTCATTCCCTTTTGAGGTCATGATTTGAGGCAGCGCATAAAAATGTTGCAAAAATAAAGTTTTGCCAAATTTCACCTTTGCGTCTTTAGTCAATCAGCTTGAGTCTTTGTCCTCTGTTTCTAGACCCTTCCAGTAACTTCTCTATGGCTACCCTCTCTGGAACCTTATGATCTTGAGCACAGCTATCGAAACTCTTAGCAACCTTCTTTGCTACAAGGAAGACAACTGTGGCCTTTCCATTCTTTCCAGATAAATCAAGCACCTCCTCCCTGATTGTGGTAAATGTTTTCTGTGATCTCACTTGTGTCTTCAGAGGGTTTCTCGAGGCAGAGGGGAGTTGTCAATTAATTATTGCTTGCTAAACACCTTATTAACACCACAGCTCGCCGTATTAATAATCAGCTTCTCATCTTGCCAAATGAGCTTGATATCAAGAACTCTCAACATGGAAACAAGAGCAAGTACCTGGCAACTTCAACTCGATATTTGCTCCAATGGACCACCATGTTAGACACCGGGCACCATCTCAGGGCATGCTCCATGGGCACTGGCTACATTCATCCCACGTCCACTGACATTGTTATCCAGCCTCTATGAACCCTGGTGGCACATTGCCAATGAACTGCCACTACACTTTGACATTCAGTGTTACACCTTGGGTTGCACTGGAAGCTATCATTGTGATCCTGCAGCATGGACTGGACCGGGCTGTATCTCTTTGCTGACATAGCACTCACTCATTCTGAGCCTAAGCTGCATGAACAAGCATCCCTCTTATAGCTCACCTCACCTTTTTTTGTGCTTTTCTCCCTCAGCCAGGGACACCACGCTCATATTACCAATGTTTCACCATGCCATTCAGAGCAAACACAAAGCGAGACTGCTTGCATGGTTCTCAGCAGGTCTCACTCACATCAAGGGTGATGGCCTTCACTTAGGGCAGCCTCTAATACCAGCCAAGGAGCTTGGTCATCGTCAGGCTGCCTGCTCGAGGCAATCAGAGAGTCAGGATGGGTAAGGTGCCAAAGGCCAGGTGACAGGCTGTCCCACTTGAATCTTTCTCTCCTATTCCTGGACTGATACGGGAAGGTAATCAAGTGAAATGAAGGAAGGTGGCACAACTGTTACTTCTGTTGCAGTTGGTGAGGTGTCCTGACTGAGTAAACAGGCAACAAAGAGGGCATGCAGGGTTTGTGGTGCCAGGGGTGAGGGTGGATCAGAGCAATGAGGGATGATGTTGCAGGTGATAGTAAGAGTGGTAGAGCATGAACCTCAATGGGAGGCAGATAGAGTAGCAGAGATCGAGTGGGTGTGAGGTATTGAGGAGAACATAATGTTGTTTACCCTAGAGCAATGGAGAATGACATTGATCTTCTTCCCACAATGCTGGGCATTTTTACTGACAGCCGATGACACGGGTGCAAAGGATGCTGGTCTATTTTTCAGATATCCTCCAAATAGTGAGTTGTTCCAGGAATGGTGCCTGATAAAGATGTGAGGGATCCTTCAGGACCTCACAGTGAGAATCTCTCCAAAAACCTAAATACAATTCTCAGCCAAAAAAAAAATTAAAATTCAGAGTCATACCCCTGCTTGGCCATTTGTGCCTGACACTCTCCAATCTGATTTATCATGGATTAAGTGAATTACACTGCACTTTCTTGGACCTTCTGGAATTTGTTCTTTGCCTGATCTCACTTAACACCTTATTATTTATTATGCTCATGCCACTCACTGGCACTGAACACACCTTCCTCCTATCTAATGCAATAGCCTAGTACCCATTCACTACCAGGTTGGATTAAATCTGCCAGGCTAGCATTAGTAAATCTTCCCATAAGGATTGTGGTTCTACTCTGTTAAGTTACAATCTTCCTGGCCTATCTGCCAATACAGGTCATTCTGCTATAACGCACATTTCATCAGCGTGAATTGGCTGTAATGCATTTGACAAGCTGTGGACATTGTTTAGATAACGTGAACTTCCTACTGAACAATTTTCTCTTAGCGATCTTCTACAGCGTGATTTTCTATCGTGTGAGGCTACAGAGGAACACAACTGTCGTGTTATAGCAGAACGATCTGTAGTCCAAGTTTCTAAAGCTGCCCTGTAATACCAGTCCTTCAGCCATACACTCATTTCCTCTAGCCTCCTCTGTCTATAATGTAACAATGGAGCCAGAAGCAATACTGAGAACACTACTGAAGAAATCCTGTTTATTAACCATTTCCCTCAATCTCTTAAAACTGCCAGCATGCCTTTCCATCTTTCTTTCTACATATCTCATTGGTAGCAATACATCCATCAACTATTCACCGTCTCCCTTCAGAATGTTCCCTTCAGTGACATTCTGGACCCAAGCACTTTAAGATGCAATGTACCAAACTGGATTCACATTTGCAAGCACAAAATAATTTGCCTTTTCCTAAGAATTGAATCCCTTATCACTGCCACCACCCCCCCCCCCCCCCCCAATAGAGCTGAACTATTCGTCACTTAAATGTCCCTAATGTGTCTGACTCTACTACCACTGCTGGCAGTGCATTCCACGTACCCACTACTCTTTGTGTAAAGAACCTACCTCTGACATCTCCCCTAAACCTTCCTCCAATCATCTTAAAGTTATGCCCCCTCATGATAGCCATATCCACCCTAGGAGAAGTCTCTGACTATCCACTCTATCCATGCCTCTCAACATCTTGTACACCTCTATCAAATCACCTCTCATCCTTCTTCACTCCAATGAAAAAAGCCCTAGCTGTCTCAACCTTTCTTCATAAGACATACCCTCCAGTCCAGACAGCATCCGAGTAAATCTCCTCTGCACTCTCTCTAAACCTTCCACATTCTTCCTATAATGGGGCGATCAGAACTGAACACAATATTCCAAAAGTAGTCTAACCAAAGCTTTATAGAGTTGCAGTATAACCTCGCAGCTCTTAAACTCAATCCACTGCTCTTCAAGGTCAACACACCATAAACCTTCTTAACAACCCTATCAACTTGGGTAGCAACTTTGAGGGATCTATGGACGTGAAACCCAGGATCCCTCTGTTCCTGCACACTGCCAAGAATCCTGCCTTTAACCTTGCAATCTGCATTCAAATTTGGCCTTCCAAAATGTATTACTTCACATTTTTCCAGGTTGAACTCCATCTGCCACTTCTCAGCCCAGCCCTGCATCCTGTCAGTGTCCTGTTGCAACTTACAACGGCTCCACACTATCTACAACTCCACCAACATTCGTGTCATCAGCAAACTTACTAACCCACCCTTCACTTCCTCATCCAAGTCATTTATAAAAGTCACAAAGAGCAGATGTCTGAGAACAACAGCAGATGTCTTAGGCAGCACAGTGGCTCAGTGGTTAGCACTGCTGCCTCATAGCAGCAGGGACCCATGTTCGATTCCAGCCTCGGGCAACTGTCTGTGTGGAGTTTGCACATTTTCCCTGTGTCTGCGTGGGTTTCCTCCGGGTACTCTGGTATCCCCCCACAATCCAAAGATGTGCACGTCAGGTGAATTGGCCATGCTAAATTGTCTGTAGTGTTAGGTACATTAGTCAGGGGTAAATATAGGGTTGGGATGGATTACTCTTTGGAGGATTAGTGTGGACTTGTTGGGTTAAAGGGCCTGTTTCCATACTGTAGGGAATCTAATTTAAACAAATCCCTGTGGAACACAACTGGTAACTGGGTACTGGTCAAGGAAAGGCCGCCTGCGTGTTAGGTGCATTAGTCAGGGGTAAATATAGGGTTGGGATGGATTACTCTTTGGAGGATCAGTGTGGACTTGTTGGGTTAAAGGGCCTGTTTCCATACTGTAGGGAATCTAATTTAAACAAATCCCTGTGGAACACAACTGGTAACTGGTTACTGGTCAAGGAAAGGCCGCCTGCATTCTCAAAGATCCATCAATGCTTTTCTACAACCTCTACCATCGGGGAGAATGCATGCACCAGCCGGTTTCGAAACAGTTACTACCCTACTGTTGTTAGAATATTAAATGGACTCACAAACTCTGACCATTCGCCTGTACCTGTGTTTTGGTTTTTGCCGCTGTTTACCTATTATTTACTTAACTATGGGATCTTTGCTCGCAAGACAAAGCTTTTCACTATGCCTCGGTACACATGATAATAAATTCAATTCGGTTTCTCACTTTGACGGTTATAGACAGACTTACAGATTTAAAAACTCATCACCTGATAAATCCCCTTGAAAATGTTAATCATAAACGTGATTTTAAAACATATTAAGTTGTCATAGAAGTCCCAGTTAAAAATATATTGGAATAAATCACACAATGATTTATAAATGGTTCAACTCCTTTCATAAGAACCTGCCCAATTACTATCAAAATGGACTGAGTAAAGCTGGTTTTAGATTATATACTGTGACAATTTAAGAAGTCCATTACAAGCTAAATCATTGAATAAATTGTTTATTTTCTAATTTCAATTCCTCATCTGAAAGATAGCACATTGAACAATGCAACACACTGAATACCAAACTTCAGAATCAGATTATATGTCTTGTCATACTATTCAAAACACAAGCTTCTGATCCAAGACAAATGTGCTCCTGATATTTGCCTTAAAATGCATAAATAGAAAGCAGTTGGTCTTTTTTTTAATAGAAGTCAATTGAGTAAACTCATTTTCTGTCTGCCATTGAGGAAAATCTAGAGATTGTTCCATCTGCACAACGCATCAGCTGAAATCTAATTTATTTTACTGGGCATGCCTCGAGAGGCCATCATCTCCATAGTGGAAAGGACGATGGAGTATAAATGGAATAACATAAGCCCTTCAAATGTTCTTCTGCCAAATGTGTTGGCGATCATTTGCATTAACTTCCTTAAGTCGGTTTAAAAATTATTGCATTTTCCTTTTTTTGAGAGTCAGCCAGTACATTATGAATACTGCAGCTATTGTGTATTAGTGGTGATGGAAATGTCGATATCAAGCCTGTTGGCTGAAGTACCAAAAAAGGAAATCTCTTTGGATAATGTCAAATCCATATACTTTCGCATTGCATCCACACAGGCAAGTGGTGAGCACTCCGTCACACCCCTGACTTCACCACTGGCCACAGGTCTGTCTTTGTGTGTAGAAATAGTGTTGAAATAGCTCATCCACAGTGATCACCAGGCCAGCCAATTACTGCCCTATCGGTTTACTCCCGATCATCACCAAAGTGATGGAAAGTGTCCTTTAGACGATCATTGTGTATGCACAATGTGGCACAAATATTACCTGTTACCTGTTACCAGCTCAAGTCTGGATATTGTCTAGACCTAGCCTCGACTGTTCCCATTCTGTCATTTAATTCTCTTTTAAATCAGTCTATGTTTTAGTAACCAATGTGGCAAAGTTAATAACCCTCAGTGGGAAGAACACTATGTCTGTCTTCTTTTTGGGAAAAGAGACCTGCTGTTGAAACTTTTCTTCTTGCATTCATCAGGACAGAATTGCAAGAGTACCAAAAATCAAAGGGAACAACAACTCATGCTGCATGAGATGAGGTTGCTGATTGGTTGACAAGTAAGCTCGCATGTTAGATTGTGAATACACCAAGAAACAAGGAATTGGCAGGAATTCAAACCAGGCGAGTCAATAAGTGCATTCTAATTGGTCAAGGCATTGTTGAGGAATACAGAAGAAAATTGTGTCTCCTAAGCTTCATTTTGTTGCCTCAAGTACAGTGCACATATTCTTTCTACTTGAGAATGTGTGCAGCTTCAAGCATATATAATAAGTCACACATTGTAAAATCAGGATTATTTAGCAAGTGTTGTTCTATTGGAGAATCACATCTAATGTTGGACACTGTGATTTGGTATTGTTGTGAATCTCTCCTGATGCATGCAGTATGAAAGCTTTCATCAACTCAACTCTTTTATCAGCAATACTCAAGTTCTGTACTCCCAATAATTAATCTTCTTTGTTCTTTTAATAATAACCTTCACTGTGTGAACCACAAATACTGCTTTGGTACAACAACATAATCTTCCATTGTTTAATTTTATTAAATCACACATAATTCTGAAAATCTCAGTTTGACAGTATGAACTTTTACTGTTCTGGTGAAAACAGTTCTATTTTTCATGTCTTTCTTTCTTAATGAAATCTCTCATTATCGTTATAATTGGAGCGCATCTTCAAGCAACATTTACCTCATAACATTCGACCTAATTCCTAAAATGAGGTGCCAGAATGACATAAAAGATGGCAACTGTTGCTGAATCAATGTTGTACAACTTCAATAAAATCTCTTTACTTTTACTTTCTAAGCCCCAAATATAATTTGTTCTTTTCTGACCGCACTCTTTCCCTTGAAGATTTATGCATCTGCATCTGAATGTCTCACTTTCCAACACTTTATTACAAGTCTCAGTATTTAGGGAATAGTTCCTTACATTATTCTTATTCCCTAAATGCACCTGTACAACTTCCTCTGCACTGAATTGCTGAAAATTCTTTCCCTTTGGGATCTGGATTGAATCTGTCCAAATAAATTTCATGCATGGCTGTCAGGCAGGTGAAACTTTACCATGATCACTTTTGACTGAATTGAAACTAAATCCCAGAACTTAAATGTATACATGTGAAACATTGAATTCTTTTCAAATCCAGTAATTTGACAATAGCCTTCATTTTGGTGTTTGGTATTTTACCTAAATTCTGACTAATTTCCATTCAACAAAGAAAGCTCTGAATAGTTCCCTCATTAGCATCATTATACTTGCATTTCCCAGCATGGAGGTGAACCCTGTAGACACAGAACATAGCTCTGACTCAATTTTGTAATTTGCACTATGTTTGCTAATTTCACTGACGCAATGAGTTGGAAAGCCAGAACAAGCCTCAGAATCCCTTAACACCGTAGAGAAATCTCCGGAAAATGTTACTGCTGCTGATTCTTGCTAGGAAATCTAGACATATGGATATTCGATATGAATAATATTAAGTTCTACTCCATGATGAAATATCCTGGCAACACTTACTGCCTAGACTTACAGGGGAAGAAAACAACTTGGGTCATAACACGAGATGTAGAGATTAGAACAGGCCATCTGTAAGCTGATGTTCCATGTAAGGTACTGCTCCTCTCCACACTAGCCTTATTCCACTGTCTCCAACACACCACATGCTCCTCGGATGCTGCCTGAACTGCTGTGCTCTTCCAGCACCACTAATCCAGAATCTGGTTTCCAGCATCTGCGGTCATTGTTTTTACCACATGGGTATTGGCCTACTCCTGTTCCTTTGTTCCAATTCATCATTGTATATCAACATTTTCACTCCTTTCACCCTTTGTTTATTGATTAGCATCTGAATTGATACTTGCACAAGGTGTTAGCTCAGAAGATGGGTAAAGAACTGTCATGCTCCTCAGGAGAAAAAAAAGAGAATTAATTAATAACAATAACCTGGATTTATGTTAAAAATCACACAACACCAGCTTATAGTCCAACAGGTTTATTTGAAACTTCTTACTTTCAAATAAACCTATTGGACGATAACCTGCTATTGTGTGATTTTTAACTTTGTTCACTCCAGTCCAACACCAGCATCTCCACATCCTGGATTTATGTAGCATATTTAACATGGAAAATGTCCTACATTCATCAGTCATGTGTAAAGGCTCAATAAAGTAGCAAAAGGGAAAGATGAGTTAGAGAGATCAAAGGTTTGGTCGTAAAGGAGGAGAGGGAGTTGGAGGACTGAAGAACTTAGCCACAGAATTCCAATATACAGAATGTGGACAACCATTATTTCTAATTGGCCTTGAGATCTTGTTACACTGTAACTAATCTTGTAACTATATAAGCTGCACCTAGGTATCTTTGTACCCAAGGTGGCACTGTAAGTGGCAACTTATAAACTTTTTTCTATATTCATTTGAGTACATGTGATAATAAAAGCTAATTCAATCATTCATTCAGTCATTCGCAAACAAAAACAGAAGTTGCATAAAAGCTCAGCAGGTCTGGCAGCATCTGTGAAGACAGATCAGAGTTAACGTTTCGGGGTCAGTGACCTTTTTGATGGTAGCTAGGAAAATGTCAGTTTATATGCAGAACATAAAGTGGGGGAGGGGTGGTAGGGGGTAAACAATAGGTGGTGATAGAGCCCAAAGAAAGAGAAGACAGTTGGATATACAAAGGAATGGATAACAATCTGGCTGGGATAGTGAATAGCTGTTAGTGGACACTGTTAGTTACTTATAATAGGTAGGGTGTAATGGCAGACTATGTAATAACAAGCCCTGGTGTGTGGGTTGGGGGGTAGGGGAGGCCATGACATGGGAGAGTTCAGGCCCTAAAATTATTGAACGCAATATTGAGTCTAGAAGGCTGCAGGTCTCCAAACAGGAAAGGTGGTATTGCTCTTCAAGCTTGCACTGAGCTTCACTGGAGCACTGCAGCAAACCTGAGACAAAGATGTTGCCCAGGGAACAGTGTGGTGTGTTAAAGTGGCAGGCAATTGGAAGCTCAGGGTCAATTTTGCAGGCAGAACATAGGTGCTCTGTGAAGCAGTCACCCAGTCTATGCTTTGTTTCCTCAATGTAGAGGCAACCACATTGTGAGCAGTGAATGCAGTAGACCATATTGCATGAAGTGCAGGTAAAGTGCTGCTTCACCTGGAAGTTGTGTTTATTTCTGATTTACAGCATCTGCATTTCTTTCGGTTTTCATTCATTCATTCAGATGATGTTGGAAAGCTGTTTTCTTGTTCCTCTGCAAATCCATTTGGTAAAGGCGTACTCATATTTCTCCGAGGGGAGCGGGGGATGTTCTGGGAATTTGGTGCAACGATGATGAGGGAAGGCCCAACAACGTCACTTCTTCCTCCGGCAGCTGAGACAATTTGGTGTGACAGTGAAGAACCTTGCCAAATTCTATAGTGCGCCATGGAGAGCATTCTGTCTGAATGTATCACTACCTGGTATGGCAACTATACCATTCAAGATCGGAGACGGTTACAGAGAGTGGTGAACTCAGCCCGGACAATCACAAAGGTCAACCTCACACCTATAGAGTCCATCTAACAGGCCCGCTGTCAAGGAAAGGCCACCAGCATTCTCAAAGATCCATCCCACCCTGGCAATGCTTTTCTACAACCTCTACCATCAGGGAGAAGGTACAGAAGCCTGAACACACGCACCAGCCGGTTTCGAAACAGTTTGTACCCGACTGTTATTAGAATACTGAATGCACTCACAAACTCTTAGCATTCGCCTGTACCTGTGTTTTGGTTTTTGCCGTTGTTTACCTATTATTTACAATCTATGCTACTTAACTATGGGATCTGCCTGTATTGCTTGCAAGACAAAGCTTTTCACTGTGCCTCGGTACACGTGTTTTTGCCGTTGTTTACCTATTATTTACAATCTATGCTACTTAACTTAACTATGGGATCTGCCTGTATTGCTTGCAAGACAAAGCTTTTCACTGTGCCTCGGTACACGTGACAATAAATTCAATTCAATTCAATTCAATTTCCAGATCAGACAATGTGTGACTTGGAACTTGTATCCACTGCTCTTATTCTTCTGATGATGGAGGTTGTGGATTTGGGTGGTGTTTTTGGAGTAGTGATGACAAGGTCCTGTTCTGCATTTATAGATTGTACAGCCTGCGGCACTGTGCATCGGCAGTGGAGCTGGAGAATGTAACACACAAAAAACAGAAATTGCTGTGGAAACTCAGCAGGTTGAGCAGCATCTGTGGAGAGAAAACTGAGTTTATGTTTCGAGTCCAGTGGTCCTTCTCCAGAACTGGCTGATGGTTACTGATTAAGTGGGCTGCTTTGTCCACGATTTTGTTCAGCTTCTTGAGGGTTTGTCGGGGTTGCATTCATCCATAAATGAATGGTATTCCATCATACTCCAGACTTGGGCCTTGTAGATGATGGACAGGCCTTGGGGAGTTAGGAGGTGAGTTACTCAATTCTGAGCCTCTGAAAGGCTCTGAAAACATAACATATATGCGACTCGTCCGATTAAGTTTCTGATAGCTCAGATTCCCATTAAATGACTAGGTAAGGCAGTTTGTTGATACGAGCATAGAGAAGATTGACAGATCTATAATATTATAAGCTATTTTTCTGTTAACTCTTCTGTCAATAGTTTGCATAAAACAAAAGAGTGTCTAATGCTCATAGCTTGTGTTATTGATGCTTCAAAGGTCTCATTGTTTGGCAAAATTATAGTCTTTTAGTAACAACAGTGGTTTTAAAGAGAAAATTACATTAGAGTGCTTTTTAACGAGTTATTTTTATGGACACTATCAGTTCTGTATCGTGTGTATACTGGAAATTATACAAGTCCCATGAGTCGATATGGAATGTTTGAGAGATATTTGGGGAGGGTACAAGGCATGATTTGGCATTGAGGGGGCACGGCATGTGGGTAGCTGGGGGAGGTGCTTGGTGAGGGCGAGCAGGCCAATCTACAAAAGAACAACTGGTAAGTCCCAAAAAATCAAGGTCATCCTTCAAAACAGTATGTCCCAGCGATTTGTCAACCCTATGGCCTCCCCAGTTGTATCTCACCCTCAGCAACCAAGAACACTATCCCCAACCCCTATCCAAGCTTACCTTGCCCCCACCCAAGTAAACCTTGGAACTTATTAGGCACATTCTATCAAGATGGGCTGTCAATTTGAGAAATTTCCCAATCCTAGCTACCTGGATTATGAAAATTCTGCCCCAACAGGGTGAGTAGAATTTTGGATTGGCTGAGTGGGACAGAGAATGCTGAAAAGTCAATATAGTCAAGTCAGAAAAAAAAACTAAAAATAAATCAAATGCTTTCCAAATGGACAGCAGTCAGTTAAATGGATTATGTATCAAAGTCCTGGAAGGCAAGCTACTTTTCCAATTAACATTGGAACTGAAAGCTCTGAAAATGAGCAGAATTCCCAAATCTCACAAGAAATATGCAGCATTTTGATTTTGCTCCTGAAGGTTTTCCCAAATGAATTTGAGAAGTTTGCATGTTCTTGAAGAGAAAATTATTTTTGACAGGGCTAATAAATTGTATGCAGACTTTCAGCATATAAATTTAGGAGGAGAATTCAGTGGAAATATTGACATGGGTTCTCAAAGGGAGAATTAAGTACCTGCATAGTGGGAGGTAGAAGAGGTACTTGAGGATTCAAATGATGTTGAAACACTGCACAGTTTGAAGTAACTGATCAAGATATGTAATTAAAGTGCAATTTGCTTTCCCCAAAGGCTCAACAATACAGTTGACCTTGGCGCTACCATTGGTTAGAGCCCAGATGTTACTCATTGCAGAAGCAATGTAGTATCAATGCATGGCTCGTCAAGTGTAGTCTGTCTCTCAGATTCCTTTTACACTGTTGCATACGCCCATGCTTAAGCTTCAATTCAGGCCTGTTCTGTGAATGTTAATTCCAATTAGTTTCAAATATCCTTTCTGGCTTGAAACATGCCCTTGAACTTTAATGTCCTCAATGTTCTTTAACTTAGCAAGTCAGTACTATTAAAATCCAGCCCACTGCCTGGAAGTGCGCTTAACTGCTATTGAAATTCTACCTCCCCTTTTTGAATGCAGGTTTTAAAAATGCAAGTGATGAGAGTATCACTTAATCCATCAAATCCCTTCCCTTTAGTCCTCCAATCTTATTGTAGTTTCCATCCACCTTCATTTAGAATGTCCTTACTCTTTTTGTCTCTATTGCTTTACCAAATAGATTACCCAAAATATTCTTCACCCTTTTCAGTAAAAACACGCTTCTGATAATATATTTTCTCAAGCAGTGATTTTTCAATTTAAGTGTATGATTTCTGAGTTTAATCTGAAGCAATCTTATTTAATCTCCTTGCCCACAGTCAGCCTTGCTCAACTTATGATTTTCAACATGGATTCAATAGCTCAAATCTGGTAGGTTGGCATGCAACATTAACCTCCCTCATTAGTTTTACAACATTTCTAATCTCTGCTCCAAACTTATAGCTTCTGTTGAATATCAGCTGGGGCTCAACATTAGCACTTGTGTCACAACCCCAGAGTGTTCTAGATGGTTCAAATCCATACAGAAACACAATCACTATCTGGGCTGTTGTACTGAACTGTGAGAGATGTCTTCTCAAATGATGTTAAACAGAGTATTTTTAAAGGAAAAGATGGAGCAAAAGAATTGAAGGGCTTTAAGTGAGCGTGTTTATTATTTGTTCAAGCAGTCGTTGGATAATGCAATGGCCTAGTGGTATTATTGCTAAATTACTAATCCAGAGAGGAGAGATTGTGGCCAGGGGTGAGCATCACTTTTGTAGGTGACATCACCCGTGATCTCACTACCACACCCACTCTATGGTTTGGAGATGCCAGTTTTGGACTGGGGTGTACAAAGTTAAAAATCACACAACACCAGGTTATAGTCCAACAGATTTAATTGGAAGCACACTAGCTTTCGGAGCACCGCTCCTTCATCCCAATCACCTGATAAAGGAGCAGTGCTCCGAAAGCTAGTGTGCTTCCAATTAAACCTGTTGGACTATAACCTGGTGTTGTGTGATTTTTAACTTTGTACACCCACTCCAGTTATAGTCTCCACCTTCACTCTCAGCTCCAGCCCTGCACCTAGCTCCCAGCTCTGCCACCATACTCTCAACTCTGATCTCCAGCATCTGCAGTCCTCATTTTCTCCCAGTTGATGCTAATCCAGAGACCCAGATTATGTTCTGGGGACCTGGCTTCAAACTCTACCATGGTAGATGATGAAATTTCAAGTCAATGAAAATCTGGAATTAAGAGTCGAATGATGACTATGAAGTAACCACTGATTGTTGACAGAAAACCTCCCAAGTTCACTAACGCCCTTTAGGGAAGGAAACTATTGTCCTGACCTGGTCTGAATTACATGTGACTCCAGATCAACAGTAACAAATATCCCTAGCAATGCCCACAGTCCTACGAATGAATATGTATAATTATATTTTTAATTGACCATACCTAATTGCTCATGATGTTTCGTACAGTCAATAGGAACCAATGACCAGCAAGCCAAAAGAGGTTCAATCAAATCTGATCAGAACAATAGAGTAACTGGCATTGTGCTACCACTCACCAGTATTGTGTTGAAGAAACACCAGACCAGGAATCCAGTGAGCTGGCTGAGAACACGTTGAACACCAGCAATACTCCAGAATCATAGCCGACTCACTGGTGTGTAACAGGAGACTAGTTTATCAGCTTCCCTTGTGGAAGATATATTGGAAAGAACACTAGGCATTGCCAGCTGTATGGCTTGAGCTCCATCAACAGTACAGTGACCAGAAATCAGTAAAGTTCTCATAACTCATTGTGAAATTTGCAATTGTATTGGATTGGCCAGGTCTAGAAAATATTCTCGTTCACTGCTTAAGACCAAAGGGTAAAACTCAGCAAAGCTTCACACAAAATCTCAATACTGAGAACAAGAATAAGCAGTGTAAGCTCCTCGAGTTCATTCATGAATCTTTCATTGATGACGTTCAGACAACAGGACACTGCACTGCCGATCAGAACCATTTATTGAATAACTGGTTACAAGTGAAATTGTCAATATTAGTGACAAAGATTGTGCAGAGTGAGCAGTAATCTTTCAGCAGCACAGCAGAAAGTTTGAAAAATGTTTATTTCGTCAGTCAAATAACTATGAGGAAGAATCCAACTTGATCAATAAGTTTAGGGAAATAAGCTGCAGGTGAGTCCATGGGAACAAAATAAACGTAGACAAATCATGGTCAAGAAGAAATAGTTAGCTGGTGTGAGCATCCAGGATACTACAAAAATGAGATTACCTCTTCCAATGAGAAAGGGGTTGCTCAATCCAGAAATTCATGATATAAGAAAGGAGGAAGAACACATTTCAACAGAGTAACTGCCTATACACAAGGCAACTCAGGAGGCTGAAGGCCTTAAGGATAAGGAAATAGAGTGGCACCAATTTCTACAAAGAAAGACTTCATCTATGTAGGATGTTTGGAGACAAAAATCCACCTGTGTAGAAATGCCCTACAAATCAGAAATAGGATCAACAGACCTCAAACAAATAATCCAGCATTCTTTTGAAAATGCATGCTGAGAAGATACTGAAGCTTCCGTATTGTAGTGATTGTAAAGATCAGGTGGACCTCAGAGAATATTAGTTCCTTGACTGGGGATGTTAACCTGGTCCAATCAGGGGCTCTGACTTGCAGATATAAACAGGAGTGATTTTTTTTTTTGGGTAACTAACTGTATTGTGGTGTTTCCTGGGTCTATCACCCGCACTGTCTTGCGTGTCCCTGGGTCTGGCAGGCCTTGCTGTGAGCTGGGAGGCTCATGGGTTGTCCTGAAAGCTGTCACCCCGAGAGCCGGAGGGTGGGTAGGCCATGCTGTGAATCTGAAGGTTGGTAGGCTGTCCTAAAAGCCGGAGGGTGGGTAGGCCACCCTGATGCCAGTCACCCCGAGAGCTAGATGGTGGGTAGGCTGTTCTGAGCACTGTCGTCCCGATAAGGGGTAATCGGGACGGGCTGTCCTAGAGGTGGTCGAAAGGTGACAGAGCAGCCGAGAGCCAGAAGGCGCGTAGGGGTGGGCTGAGATCCGGAAGGCTTGTGGGCTACCCTACACGCTGTC
>NC_057740.1:12837658-12858819 GCF_004010195.1 Chiloscyllium plagiosum
AAAACAGGTGTGCTTGCCCTTTGATGTGAAGGGCAGTGTTTGTCACTGGCCACCCGGGTGTTTTCCTATCTTCCTGGTGGTGGAAATTGAATAAAGATTCGTGCACTTTGTGTCTCTCACTGTGTCTCACACCTGCACACACACACACCATGGGTGCTGGGGATAAAATAAGCACTACCGCAGTTAGGCAGTAGTGTGGGGGTTAAAGGGGAAAAAAGAAAAAAAAATACACAGGAGGGAGCACTTTGTGTCTTTCACTGAAAAAAAAATGGAGTGAAGGATAAAATGGAGTGAGCCTGTGCCCCACAACCTGAGCTGCCTCCGAAATTTTAATTTTCTTGGGCACCGGCCAAGAAGGGCAGTGTTTGTCACTGGCCACCCAGGTCTTTCCTTTCTTCCTGCTGGTGGAAATTGAATAAAGATTTGTACACCTTGTGTCTCTCACTGTGTCTCACACAACATGGGTGCTGGGGAAAAGATAAGCACTACCACTGTTAGGTGGTAATGTGGGGCATAATAAAAGAAAAAATAAATAAACAGGAGTGTCAGGGGTTCTGCTTACTCTGGGAGCTGGTTCTGAGGGAGCTGGTTCTGAGGGAGCTGGATCAGTTTTATGTACTATGCACGTGTAAATAAAGGGATACTGGCCTTCATGGAGTCATTTGCAGAGCGCCTGCATTTGCAAAGGCAGTGATGTGGTAGAAAAGCTAATGGTAAGTGAAACAGTTACATGTGTATTTCCTTAATAGATTAACTGTGGGGTAAAGAAAACCTCGGGGAGATTTTGTATGAGGCAATGGTTCTAAAGAGGTCAATGTTCACATTACGTTGGCTCTACCCATTCTTCTGATGTCATTATACAATATGTGGGTAGAGGTAGAAAGATCTAACATTTGGAGGGAGCAGATATGTCACCAAAACTTCTTAAATTTCTTGTAATTCTGCTTGCCTATTATAATTAAAGTAACCTTCTTGTTTTCTAAGACTCGTACCTCCTCTGTAGATACTCTATTGTGGTGTATCTTCTAACACTGAGCTTCGGAGAGTTACAAGGGAAAAGCAGGACAGCAAACTAGCTAACAATTTTACCCAGTATCACATACTGGTAGAGGTGGTAAGTAGATGTGAGAAAATTCTACACCCAGGACACAGAGGCCAACTTGCAGTGAAGTGAAGCAATACTTCCTCATCTTAGTCCTAAATGGCCTATCCCATATCATGAGACTGTAACCCCTGGTCAAATTGTCAAACTGGAAGGTGGAGGATAATAACTGTGAAAACAATGGGCAATAGAGGAATGCAGATTGTTTAATCTTCAGGCTCTTTTTAAGAACCTAACTACTTTGGAATTTTTTGGAGCCTCAAAGATGTGTCAGTTCAGCCATGCCCACTATAATAATAAAAAAAAGGTTAAATTTAAAGGAGCCTCATAATTGTTGGCGATCTGTCAGAGCAACCACTGTTGTCTCACACCTCCCGAGCCCAATCCAGCTATTGATAATGCAGTCACTTTATGTCAATGGTGGATGGGGTGAATGTGGTGGATAGGGCACTAATCCTACAGCCTGCTTTGTGCTGGATAAGGTCAAACTCTGAAGTGTTGCTGGTACATGTGGAAAGTGCCTTCACACTCGTGCCGACGGTGGAAGCAGAAAGTGAACACTCGCCACGGAATTCTCAGCCTCCAATCTGCTCTTGTAGCCACAATATTTAAGTGGCTGGTTGAATTCCAAACAATACAGTTGAGGGTTATACTACCAATGATAGGCAAAGTAGGAGACGATACTGGAAGTTATGTCATTTAAGAACCTGATTGAAATTGTGCCAAGTACTCTATGTTCTGTATGTAGCTAGCTTTGTAATTTATTAATCCTAAATAAATGGCAAAAGCATGTGAGATAATCTTTGGGGTGGCACACTCGCTTAGGGAGTGGCATGGTGGCTTAGTGGTTAACATTGCTGCCTCCCAGCACCAGGGACCTGGGTTCAATTCCAGCTTTGGGTCACTCTCCGTGTGGAGTTTGTATGCTTTCCCCATGTCTGCGCAGGTTTCCTCTCAAGGTCTAAAGATGTGCAGATTAGGTGATTGGCCATGCTAAATTGTCCACCATGTTCAGGGATGTATAGATTAGGTGCATTAGTCAGGGGAAATGTATGGTGATGGGTCTGGGTGGGATACTCTTCGGAGAGGCGATGTGGACTTGTTGGGCTGAAGGGCCTGTTTCCACCCCGTAGGGATTCTAATGTTAATGCTAATACTTTGCTTGTTATGCAATGTTTAGCCAACATTTCTTCTTGCTCATATACAGTCCACATGTTCTTCAGACTGAATTTCTCTAAGTTTAATTTTTTAGCTTTGATTGGCTTTCTTTTTAAATGTTTGATACTGTGGCACAGAGTTTACAAGAAAATAACTGCATCAACAAAAAGATTTGTTTATATAATAGCATTCCTTCCTACTGCGCTTCTAAGCTGCTATACTCTAAGTTAATGATGGTGATTAAACTTTGCAACAAATCATGCAAACAAAATGTTTCACTCAGAACAAAGTTGTGTTTCAGGAGTTAGAATTATAAGGAAAAGTTAAGGAATTTTAGTCAGGTTTTTTGGAAAGACAAAGTGTTCAGTGATCTAAATTGGATAAGAAACATGCTCATTAACAGCTATTAATCCCAGTGGCATTCACTTGAAAGATGAAATATAACACGGGAAAATGTGAGGATATATTCTCTAGCAGGAAGAATAGAAGGGTTGAACATTATTTAAAAGGAGAAAGACTGCAGAAAGCTGCAGCCAGCGGTATTTAAGGCTTCTTGTGCATAAATTATACAAAGCTGGCATATGTGTTCAATAAACAATAGGAGAGGGAAATGTTGACCTCTCTTTCAAAGGCAGGTTTTGCTGAAACTATACCAGTCACTAGTTAAACCACATCCAGAATACTGTGAACAATTTAAGTCTCCTAATGTAAGGAAAGATGTACTTGCATTGGAGGCAGTCCAAAAAATGTTCATTAGGTTAGTCCCGGGATTGGAGAGACTTTATAATAAGGAAACTTTACATAAGTTGGGATGAAATTGGAATTTAGAAGACAAAGAGGAGATCTTATTGAAACATATAATATTCTTAGTGGCTTTAACAAGATAGATGTGGAGAGGCTGATTCTCATTGTACGATAGGATGGAGCGCATAATTTCAGAGTAAAAGACAGCTCATTTAAGTCAGAAATTGGAAGGAAATTCTTCTCTCAGAGGGTAATTATTCACTACAGAGGACTATGAGGCAATAGAAGCCAAAATTCCATTTGCTTTTTTACATTACTTACTGTACCTGAATGCTGACTTTATGTGTCTCATGCAAAGGAACACTTTGATACCTCTGTTCTGCACTTTCTTTTTGAGTCTTTCTCCGTTTAAGTAATATCTGTTATTTGATATTTCCTACCAAAGTGCATTTTCCTACTTTAAACTCCCCCGCCAAGTTTTTCCCACTAACTCAACCCATTTATATCCCTTTACAAATTTCTTCTGTCCTCATCACAACATGCCCTCCCACTTATTTATATCATCAACAAATGTGGATACATTACACTCTGCCATCTCTTCTAAATCGTTGATATAGTTCGTAAATAATTGAGTGTCAAGGACTGATCTTTGTGACTCCCCCTCATTTGGGTGGCACAGTGGCTCAGTGGTTAGCACTGCTGCCTCATAATGGCAGGGACCTGGGTTCAATTCCAGCCTCAGATGACTGTCTGTGTGGAGTTTGCACATTCTTCCTGTGTCTTCGTGGGCTTCCTCCGGATGCTCCGGTTTCCTCCCACAATCCAAAGATGTACAGGTTAGGTGAATTGGCCATGCTAAATTGCCCATAGTGTTCAGGGATGTGTGGGTTAGGTGCATTAGTCAGGGATAAATGTAGAGTGATAGGGGAGTGGGTCTGGGTGGGATGGTCTTCGGAGGGTCAGTGTGGACTTGTTGGGCCGTAGTGCCTGTTTCCACACTGTAGGGTATCTGATTCTTATACCTTTAATCATGACTTTCTGTCTTCTGCGTGTTAACCAATCCTTAATCCTTGCTAGTAATTGCCACATTGTTATGAACACCTATCTTGTGCACCACCTTTTATATGGTATCTTAACAAATACCTTCTGGAAGTCTGACACAGTGCATTTACCAGTATCCCTTTATCCACTCTGTCCTCAAAGAACTCCAACAAATTTGTTAAATATGACTTTTCTTTCACAAAGCCATGTTGACTCTGTTTGAAAGAAAAACATGTGGCTTTGCATGGCCTATTGCCCTTATACAGTAGGATCCTAGTAGTTGCAGCAGGGTAGATCTTTTATTGTATGCTTTAATGGCACATAAAGAGTTTGAGTGATTTAATGAAATCAAGGAGAAGGCAAAGTCAAGCTACGTCTTCAGACAGTGTTCAAAATATCATTTATCTTGTACATTAAGATTACTTGTTGTTATGTGGATAATCATAGATATACCAGTCTTTAACTTATAATTACGTTAGGTAAACTCTAATCTACTTCCTTCATGTGTTCACATCCATGTGCTTTTGGTGTTTCTTCAAGACAGTACAGGGTTCTGGTGCAGTCTGGTGTAGATTTCTTCCAGAGTGTTCCAACTCCATCTACACTGAGCTATCTTGTGCAGTGATGTGTAACTCTGTGACATGTTACTAGGGTACACAACACTGCAGTCTGCTGACTTTCAATGAGTGACACCGGAGATGGTTTTGGAGGGTGAATTAAAGCAGCTTTGACCTGGTTTTAGAATGGACCCCGAAATTCTCAAAGCAGGTAGTAGCAATATGGACTGCTTCCTGACGTGTAACAGGAAGGCAAATGGCAGAGTGGAATTGCTGAGACATTGACCCATCAAAAGCAGCATCAAGGTTAGGTTGTCTAATGTACTGCTGGAGTTAGCCACCATCTCCATATTGGAAAGGGTGCACTCTTCAATTTGTGCCAGTCTCTTTCAGGTCTCTTGACATTGCAAGCAGACTTTCTGACAGGCTTTCGATTGCAACACGTTTTTGTTTTATTTATTTTGTTTGTTGACATCTGTAAGCCTCCCCCTCAGATCCGAGGTTTGGAGCATGATGGTGCAGCTCTTTCCTTGTGATTAGATCTTGCTGCCTTCTGTTGTGTGACAGCTCCTCCTGCAATTGAGAAGGAAGCACCTCAGTGGGATGTGGCACTCACAGATACATTCACAGACCTCGAGCACTCGTGTGGGGTCATTCCATTTTTGTAGCAGCATATTCATTGTCATCAAGACTTGAGTCTTGACATTAGCAACCATCTAATTCTATTACTTCTACGCCAGTTCACCAGCCTCAGACTTCTTGCAAATCCATCGTGAATTCAGTACATTTCTGTTTCTTTCCACCTCCTTCGCTGTACTGTGTAAAGATCTGGTTGCCCTGTTCTGGGAAGGATATTATTAAATTGGAGAAAATATAGAAAAGATTTACCAGGCCGTTGCCAGGACTGGAGGGTTGAAGTTATAAGGAGAGGCTGGACGTTTTTCACTGGAGCTTAGGAAGTTGAGGGGTGACCCTACAAAGATTTATAAAATCATTTCTATCCACTTTATTCAATTGGAATACTATACAAAATTACACAACTCCCCAGCCTTCACTATTCCAAAATGAAGGTGCTGTGCCAACTACATCACATTGTGCAGATGCACCATCATTGCTCACTGTGATCTCCACACACATTTTCAGGGCCATTTCAATTTGGCTGCATTGAATCTTTGAGGATGTGAACAAACTAATTGAAACAAATCATTCCCAGCAGCAAAAGGCTACTTATCAGAATCAGTAAAGTAAGGTTGACGTCAAAAAATAACATAAAGATTAACCAAACAAAACACATTCTTGTTACATCTCCTTCATGATGTTCTGATACTAAAGACTCCCAGATTATTTGTCGTGTGCAGTAGCAGTGTAAGTGGCAGATTGGGTAAAGTTATCAACAGTTGATGAATCAGTCTGGCATTTGATTTTAGCAAGTCCTGCAACTTCAATTTGGTGTTGTCACCAACTGCATGTGGGTCAAGGTTTGACAGTCAAATTAGCTAAAGATGGTCAGAAGGTCAGTGCAAGTGTGTTAAAATTGCAGCTTGAAAGTTCTCACCCAGAAAGAGATTGATGTGGAGGTGCCAGTGTTGGACTGGAGTGGACAAAGTCAGAAGTCACATGACACCAGGTTATAGTCCAACAGGTTCATTTGAAATGACAAGTTTTCTGAGCACTACTCCTTCATCGTGAGATGTCATGAGAATCTATCAACAAGTGCCTGTGCTTGGACCTAAAAATTTTGAGTTATGAATCCAACCAATCTAAGTAAGAAATCCGATTTACTATTTGCAGTGAGTCAAAGCTACAGCTGCACTGACCTGAGGAGTCTAGTTCAATTAAAATCACTTTGATCACTAACGACTTGTTCCACTTCAGGAATTCTATCCTGTACATACCAAAGCAAGCTAGTGTCAACACAGAGAGAACTTAATTATAATCAAATTAATGTCCAGGTGTCAATTTACAAGCAATGCCATAAGCTCTAACACAAAGTGAACATTTAAACTCAGTTCTCTTCAGGGAGATGTGATGTGAGTAAAAACGCTATGCATCTCTAATAAATGGCCACTAATTTAGGCTCAATCAAAATTAAAAGGCTATAGAACCATTAACACAATTAAACAAGAGTGAATTAGCATCAAAATGATCCAAATTGATATTGGCTTCCTTGTGTGACTCCCCCCTGTTTTTGCACCCAAGATCTCAGTCTGAGAGAAGAATATATTAACTAAAGCAACATGTCTATGAATAT
Organism: Chiloscyllium plagiosum; assembly: GCF_004010195.1. Classification (NCBI taxonomy): domain Eukaryota; kingdom Metazoa; phylum Chordata; class Chondrichthyes; order Orectolobiformes; family Hemiscylliidae; genus Chiloscyllium; species Chiloscyllium plagiosum. The sequence goes on from NC_057740.1 coordinate 12,844,512, forward strand.
ATTAACACACATATTACATTCCTCACTGTTACTGTCACAGTGTATTACAAGCTAGGAAGAAGTATTTCACTTTTTTTGTTGATTTACATCTTATTTTCTCTCACTGTGGCACAATTCCATATATGCTAGCTGATCTCCAGTGTCCCAAACCTCTTCACTCCAGGTTCCCACTCCCTTGTGTGTGATTCCAGGGAGCATGTTTGGTTTCAGTCTTGCTGCTCTTTGTGTGCTTAAAGGTTTTAGGTTTAATTTAAAAGGAAATCAGCTGCACTAGTTGGCTGGTTGTTTTATTAGATCGAGCAGTTCAGGGGAATTGCAAATTCTGCACTAACATCAGAACAGGCCCACCTCATCGACAGAAGTAAAGTAGGGAAGCGAAGCCAGGGACTGCTCAGCACAGCAGGCAGCTTCTGTGGGAGAAACAAATTTCATTATTGATGCTATTTTGTCAGGAATGGAAAAATACAGATGGCACATTCTTATAGGGGCCTGAGCAATGTGGGCTAGGGAGAGATTTTTGGTGGAATCAAGCATTACATCCGGTGAGACTTATCTCAACTTTGGGAACAACTCACTGTCTGTTTTGTTTCTGGATTAGTGGTGCTGGAAGAGCACAGCAGTTCAGGCAGTATCGGAGGATTTTACTGCTCCTTAGATGCTGCCTGAACTGCTGTGCTCTTCCAGCACCACTAATCCAGAATTTGGTTTCCAGCATCTGCAGCCATTGTTTTTACCCTGTTTTGTTTCTGCCAAGTGATAAGGTGAGTTTCTCGCTAGGTAGTGGTGAGCTGCTAATTAAAGGGGATCATAGCCTCTTAAATGCCTTGTTAACACTACAACTCACTTCATTCACATTCAGACTCTCAGTTCACCCAATCTGCTGTGAAAGCAGGAAAACCTGACAAGGAAGCCAGAGTGCGTACCTAACACATGCAGCTCACCACTTGCTCAGAATGAAAGACATGTTAGACACTGGGCAACAACATCTCAGGGCATGATCCATGGGCATCAGCTCAATACACTCCTCCTCCATGAACATTGGCATCCCAACTCAACGTACTGATCACTCCTGGCATCCTGCTATTCCGTGGCAGTCTGCTCGGAAAGCAGATTGGCATTGCAGGGAGCACCAGAAACTTATATTAAAAAGCTGCAGCGGGCACACTTTGAGCTCAGGGACAGGAACCCAGCTCAGACTGGACCATGCTGCATCTCACGGATACATACCTACTCTCTTAGCTCACTCTCACTTAGCAGCTACCTACCTGCGCATAGCATGCCTACCTTGCCTTACCTTGTTGTGTGGTTCCACTTCCAGTTAGTTTCCTCCTGGCACTGCTCTGCTTCCTTGTGAGGATGGGCTTCTGGTCCAGGATCAAAGTTCCCCAACCCCTGTCACTGTGTTTTCAGTCCTGGAGACCAACTGGCAGGGCTATGGAGAGAGGGCTTATGGAGATGAATGCTGGGCCTGGTTCCCCATGGCAACCATCAAGCAGGAGGCATAGAGGCTTTCGCAGGATATACTGCACTGCTGCAGCTTCTGGGCAGTGAGGGTCATTGCGGGTCGTATGCCTGTCAGCTGCTGCTGCTCCTTCCTGTGCATTTGGATGAAATCTCGGATTGCCAACACTGCAGGGCCATCTCCTGTCTGGGGTTGAACAGGTGCCCATTCTCTGGCAGCCTTCAGTCTTCTCTTGTGAGTGCCAAAATTCTCATTTCATAGGCAACCCCTTCCCCTCCCCCACCCTGGCCAGCACCACCTTTCCTCTCTGCTCTATTGTGCCATGGTCATTTTTAAACATTCTTTATGATAGGCTCCAGTCCCAACCTGTATGGGCTCTGTCTTCCCTGGTTTGAGAGAAGAGGTGGTTGGAATGCAGTTAGATGACAGTCAGTGGCATAGCTATTTGTGCTAGATCATGTGGGGGATGGGTGGTGAGAGATGTGCGAAAGAACTGTAGAGGCAGCCACAGAGGACAGGCAGGGTTAACGGTGAGGGAGATTGACCAGGAAGACCTGGTGAGGGAAGGTGAGGCAGGCAACAGGAAGTGTGGCTGGGCAGAAGTTTTGATGGGAAGCATGTGCAGTGACGCTGATAGAAAGAGAGTGAGGCGACAGTGAGAGAAGGATTTGGCACTTAACCCTGGCAATGTGGAGAATGTCATTGACCTGTGCACCCAGGAGGTGGCACTGACCCAAGTACCGATCTCAGACCAGGCTGGTGATGTGGCAACCTCTGAGGTTCATCTGAGAAGAGGACAACTTTTTGTTACACCATCCCATTAACCAGCCCATCGACCAGGACCTCTGCCAGAGAAACATGATGCCACCTTCCCCTTCCTCAACATCATGGGCACATGTCCTTGATTGAGCATGGCAGCTTCCGAATGCCAGTACTCATCCAGGAGCACAGCAGTTTTAAAGATGGTGTGGATGCTACATAGGCTGGTCTTTTGATGGATATCCATTGGCTGGCAAATTGTTCTGGGCAAAGCGTGTGGTACGATAGGGTGGAAATCAGATATGAGAAACACCATAGGGGGCTGGTAACTAATGAATAAAGTGAGATTGATAAAAGTAGAAGGAAAAGCTTGCTCAGCCTCATGGTGAGAATCCCTTCAAACAAATTTGATGCAATTTGAACTTAATCAAAAATCTCAAAACTTAGCCCATAAAAATGGGTAGCAGTAATTTCTGTAAAAATGTAAAAAGGCAAAGATGAATTTGACTGAGCCTTGGCCTTCTAGAGTCTGCTCATTAATAGTAGTAGAAGGAAATAGCAGAACATTGAACAGATATTTTGGATATTATTTTCTCTTTCTTGGACTAATCCAAAAGCAGGCAAGTTTGAAGGAGAATGACATATTCATGTTAGGAAGCCTTTAAATGTTGGAAAAGCCACTACATTTTGCAAAAATCAGGCACCTACCCAGCTGCCAGTGGGCTTTCTACTGGAATGAAGACCCTGGACAAGGAAGTCTAGGAATGTTCATATATAGTTGCAATAAGTGCTTTGGAAGACAATGTTGCTATTTATTGTAAAGGAAATGGAATATAACAAAGAGATGTTTCACCATATGGTGTTGGTGAGACCATATTTTGATTAATGTGTACACTTTTGGTTCTCTTACTTAAGAAATAATATATTTATATTAGAAGCAATTTGAAAAAGATTCACTCAATTGAATCGTGGGATGAAGGTGTTATAAGGAAAGGTTGGACTGGTATCCACTGGAGTTTGGAGAGTAAAATGTGTTCTTATTTGAACATATCAGAACCCTGTAGGGTTTCCATAAAACCTGAATGCTGACAGGATACTTCCCCCTTTGGGAGAGACTCCAACAGGAAGCACAGTTTACAAATAAGAGGTCTCACATCTAAGATGGTGATAAGAAGACATTTTTTCTCTCAGAGGTTCATTAGTCTGTGGAATTCCTTCCTCAAAAAGCACTCAGGGCAGTGTCATTAAGTATTTTTAAGGCTGAATTAGATGAAGTTTTGATTGGCAAGAGTGTCATAGGTTATAGAGGGTAGACATCCAAGTGAATGTAAGGCCACAATTGGATCAGCCACGACTTTATTAAATCGTGGAGCTAGCCCAAGGAGCTGAGAATAGTCTATCCCCGCTCCTAGTTCATCTGCATGGAGAAAATTTGTTGATGGGACGTGAACATTGCTTGGTTAGGCCAGCAGCTTTTGCCTGTCCCTAATTGCCCTTAGAGAAGGTGATGGTGAGCTGCCTTCCTGAACCACTGTAGTCCCAGTGGTATAGGTAGACCCACCCTACTGTTGGTTCAGACGGGGAGTGGGTCAGCTGGGGCGGGGGGCACAGACAGGGAAGGGGGGTTCGGACAGTGGGTGGGGACGATGTGCTGCTGCCTAGTCTCCTGAATGGGGAGCAGATTTACCAGAAAACTGCCAGCCCCAGAGGAAGTCAGTTAACCGAATAATCAATTATCTGGACAAAATAGTGCCCGCCCACCTTGTTCGGATAATCGAGGTTCCTCTGTTTCCTCGATTTCTGTTCTGTTGCCTGCCAGTCATCACAGCCAATGCCCTGAATGTTTTTTTTCTGCAAACCATGTGCAAAATTAGATCAATGGCAATGGAAAGCACAAAGTAATTTGAGACCAGCACTCAAAACATAGCTAGATCAGAAAGAGATGGGCAATGAACTAAAAAGATGGAAGCGAAACTGTCAAGGAATTGATGGTAATGATTAGTTTCTTTAGATTGAGACAGTTGGATACCTGCATAAATCCAGAGAGATGTGACTCTTCCTTCTTCAGTTTTATCTTATCAATGTTACCATGGTTATTCCTGCTCTGAGCTTTAGTCCTCATCTGTAAGCACACTTTCAATTATTCTCTTCCACCTACCAGTTCCAATCAAACCCATCCTCACTGCAGTGATATCAAACTCATCGCACTACACCCTCTATTTTCTTGCTGAGCATGACAAAACTGCAATTCCTGCTAAAAGCCAAGCCTAACATCACCTCGCCACACCTCAGGTCTGATTCAGCTTTTTGGTATTCTTGCTTTATTTCTGAAATATGTTTTACTGAATATGTCCTTCGTTTGTATCATATGTCAGAAATGTAATTTCAGAAATGAGCATCTATCCAAAACTCTCTCCATATGCGTTTCAAAAGGAATCAGCAATCTCTTTCCATCTGAGATCTCTTCATGTTTATTTATATATTTATTTATTTTCATTCCTAAAACCTGCCACTCGTTCACATTTCTATTCTCACCCTAAAGGCACTCTGACACAATCTGTATCCATCACAGACCATCCCTATCTGTAATGTAAAGGCCAACATTTTGAATCACCACAGATGGCAAATTAAAGAGATTTTAGAACAATCAGATTCAGTGGAGGAACTGAAATAGTGCCAAGAATCACAAAGGTAAAAATGTATTTCTCCTTTCATTCCTACAATTTTCTAGCCTCCTGCCTGAAAGATGATAACCCACTTTGGCATGTTCCACAACCTCCGAATGAAGTCCTTAATACTACTCAAGAAATTGTTCAATATTCTAAAAGCAGTACAGCGAGCATTGTAAGTCTCTTCAATTATAATGAGCCTATTCCACACCAGGCACCTGACTCTACATATCTGCACTTTCTAATCTAAGTCACAATGTATCAACGAGGGTGGAAACTCGAGGTGAATATATCCATTTCTTTCTCTACAGGTGGAGAGATTGAATAGCATACTCTAGCTACGTCTTTGCTGGAGGTCAATGAACCAAGTACAAACAAGAAATTTAGCCTGAGACCTTGTGTGTCAATGCCATGTGAATCACATGCATATCAATCATAGAAGCACTGATTGGCAGAGACAAAGTTTTCAATAAGAATTTCGGCAGTGCTTCCAAACTATTTCTACAACACTAGAAATAGATACTGATGGCTTTGCTCTGGAGAGTATGCCATATGTATTAACAAAAAGAAACAACCTGGAGGCAATGATTGGCAAGTTCAAAAGCACATCGATATAGTCTGCTGTTAATCCAAACAATCACATTTGAAGAGTTGTGCATTGACTTCAGCATTGAGATCATCAAGTTTCTTGCTTTCCCCAAAAGGTTTCCTTTTGCTTCATTATTTCTCTGATTGTTTTACTGCAAATTTGTTTTTCAGTTTGCCTCCACCAGTTTGAAGAGGTGTATGTGACATCCGTGTGATTTGAAGTGCAAGATATTAATACACTCATCAATAGTTTCATTGCAACGTGTCTTGTCAGCTGAGGTTTGTCGGTTACAATCCTCCTCTACCTCCCGCAAGTCACCTATCCATGAGTGCCACTCATACACACGTGGCCGATGCAATCCTGCCTATTCCTAGCATCTGTATATGTCCTCTATTTCAACAGGGGACACTCGATGATGATCAGGAAAGGAATCGTGCTAATTTACCCTCTGTACACTACAGATGTTGAGCTCAGCTGAATGTATTTTTCCTGTCATAGAATGATAGAACCCTTATAGTGTGGTAACAGACCATTTGGCCCAGACTGACCTCTGAAAAGCATCCCACCCAGGCCCACCCCATCTCTGTAACCTTGCATTTCTCATGGCTCACCCACCCCCAGCCTAACGTCTCTGGACGTTATATGGGCAATTTAGCATGGCCAATCCATCTAACCTGCACATCTTGGATTGTGCGAGGAAACCTATGCAAACGTGGGATGAATGTACAAACTCCACATAGACAGTCAGCTGAGGATGGATTTGAGTCACCCGGCACTGTGAGGCAGCAGTGCTAACCACAGAGCCATGCTGTCGCCCAACCACCTTGACCAGCTTAATAAAGGATAATGATTGATCCTAGGATGTCCTGGTTCACATGGCTTTGTTCTGCTTTATGTTGTCACTGAAGAATCTGCATCTTATTTATCAAGCTGTGATCCAAACGTAGCATATAATTCTGTATTTTCTTTCTTTGTAGGACTAATAGAATTGCTTCAGAGTCTTACTTGTTTCCTTTCTCCCCAGTGGCACTGTTTAATATTGCAATGTCCAGATAAAACTGAACATTTGAGACAAATGCAAATGGATAATTCAGGGACAGAACTTCCATCTTAAAGCAAAGCATTGAGCATACTGGAAATCCCAAATAAAATTACTGGAAACTCAGCAATTCTGGCAATTTCTATGGAGAGAGGAAAAAAGTTTACCTTTCGAGTCTGTTATGACTCTTCTTCAGATTGGAGGGGGGATAACAAATGAGACTTTTTATGCTGTTAACAAAGAGAGAGAGGTACAAGTAATTCAGATGGTGAGGCTGGCCAGAGCAAAAGACAGAGTGGGCTAATGGCAATAGAGGAGAGATAAAGATGCAATGGAGGTGTTAATGGCAGACATCAACAATAGATAATAGTTTAGCTCTGCTGCAAACAAATTCATGCAAACAAGCAAATGAAGGACAGTATTCATGATTTGAAGCTATTGAGCTCAATGTTGGGTCCTGAAGTCTGTAAAGTGTTTAAGCAGAAGATATGGGGCTTTTCCTCCTACTTGCATTGGATTTTATTGAACTACTGCAGCAGGCCTAAGATAGGACTGTTAGCATGATAGCAAGATAGTTTATAGAAATAGCATCAAGTGGAAGGTTGGATCATTCTTCCAGAGAGCAATCACCTGTTCTATATTTGATCTCACTAATGCAAAGCACACGCACTGTGAGCATTGAATATAATAAGTTAGATTGAGAGAAGGGCAAGAAGATCATTGTTAGAACTGAACATGTGTTTGAGGCCTTGGACAGTGAGGAGAAAGGAAGTGAAAGGGCCAATAGAACATGGTGGCATGGAAAAATCCCATGGTGGGGTGTGGAGATGTTGGGAGTGACAGAGGAATGGATTAGACTGGTGTGGAGGGAACAGTCTCTGCACAATACTTGCGAGGGAGGGGAGGAAGTGTTTGGTTGTGACCAACAGTCCCTCTAAGCCTCTGCTTCAATGTTTCATGGGCAGCAATCAGCATTGGCAAACCAATGGCAGCACTGACTTCCAGGGCTGGGCATCACTGCCATGTACAGGACTCGGAAATCCATGTAGGCGGTAAGAAAATGAGAAGGAATGCTAGTTGTTACACCTGGACGTGGCTGACATGGTGGAGGATGGTGTGGTGGAGCATGAGAACTAGGCAAAGCCCACCATTGTTTGAGGAGGGAGAGGAAAGCATGATGGTAGAAGCATGGCATACTGGTCAACCACGGTGGAAGATATTCCTTAGTTGTGGAAAAAGGAAAACACGTTAAAAGCAAGAGTAACTGGGAGAATGGAATGGAGTCCTTGCAGGAAGCAGTGTGTGAGGAAATGTAGTCAAGGTAATTTTGAGACTGGGTGGGTTTGTAATAGATACTGATGGGCAACCTATCCACAGAGAACTCGAGAAGGGGAACAGGAGAGTTAAAGCTGGATCACATAAAGTGGGGAAAAGGAAACTGGAAGCAAACGTGATGATTTTTTAAAATTTTCTAGATGAAGGCAGGAGGCAGCACCAATTATGTCACCGATGCACAAGAGTAAGAGTTGTGGGTAGGGGCCTGAGTAGTTCTTGAATAAGAAATATTGCATTAACCCCACAAAGAGACAGGTATAACTAGAAACCATGTAGGTACCCATAGCCACATCTTAAATTGGAGAAAGTACATCAAATTGTAATAAACTCAGCCAGGCAAAGGAGGGTTGAGGTGGATGGGAACAGTTCAGCCCTCCTTTCAAAGCAGAAATGATTAGACTTTAGACCATCCTCATGGCAGGGGGAGGATTTGTAGAGAGATACACTACTCAAAAAAACAAAGAACTGCAGATGCTGGGAGTCAGAAACAAAAACAAAAATAGCTGGAGAAATTTCACAGGTTTGGCAGCATCTGTGGGGAGAAAACAGAGCTAATGTTTTGGGTTCAGTGACCCTTCTTAAGTTCTGGCCCTGAGAAGTATTATAGAACAAAGAGATCTAGGGGTACAACTTCATAGCTCCTTGAACATGGAGTCACATGTAAACAGGGCAATGAAGAAGGCTTTTGTCACGTTAGCTTTCAACGGGCAGAGCATTGAGTACAGGAGTTCGGACACCTTGTTGCAACTGTACAAGTTGCTGGTGAAGCCACATTTGGAGTACTGTGTGCGGTTCTGCTCGTCCTACTATAGAAAGGATATAGTTAATCTGGAAAGAGTGCAAAAAAGATTTACAAGTATGCTACCTGGACTGGAGGGTTTGAGTTGGATAGGCTGGGACTTTATTCCCCGGAGGGTAGGAGACTGAGGTGAGCTTATAGAGGTGTATAAAATCATGAGAGACACGGCAAAGCTAGAGAGTTGACAGATTTTCCCCAGGGTAAGAGAGTCTAAAACGAGAGGCATGGGTTTAAAGTGAGAGGGAAGAGATACAAAAAGGGTCAGAGGGGCAATTATTTTCACACAGAGGGTGGTGAGAATCTGAAATGGCTGTCAGAGGTGGAAATGAATACAATTTTGTCATTTAAGCAACATTTCGACAGCTATATGGATGGGATAGGAATGGAGGGATATAGACTAAACACAGGCAAGTGGGACTAGCTTAAATTGTCAAAAATTGGGCAGCATGGACAAGTTGGGCTGTAGGGCTTGTTTCCATGCTGTCGACCTCTCAGACTCTATAATGTAATATTGTTATAGTCCTACTGGGCCATAGCACTGATTTCTAATTGGGGTGAGATGACTGGTGGTGGTTTAACCTGAGGGTTACTCTACCCTGTCATGTGAGGGGAAGCTGGTTGAGAACAAGAATCCTTCATAGTAACCTCAGTCTGTGCAGGAATTGAACCCACACTGTTAGTGTTACTCTGCATTGTAAATGAGCCAACCGAGCTAACCAACCACCTACCTGCTGTAACACATCAGAAAATCAGAAATGTTAGGGGAAAGAAAAGGAGTAAATGGGCAAAAAAAAAATAGCAGGTCAGGCAGCATCCAAGGAGCAGGAGAATCGACGTTTCGGGCATGAGCCCTTCTTCAGGAAGAAGGGCTCATGCCCGAAACGTCGATTCTCCTGCTCCTTAGATGCTGCCTGACCTGCTGCGCTTTTCCAGCAACACATTTTCAGCTCTGATCTCCAGCATCTGCAGTCCTCACTTTCTCCTTAAAAAAAATAGTCAAGGCGGGAAAAAATAGGTTCCATTGGGCAGTCATAATTTGGAGATGCCAGTGTTGGACTGGGGTGTACAAAGTTAAAAATCACACAACACCAGGTTATAATTTTTTGGAGCACTGCTTCTTCATTAGGTGGTTGTGGAGTATAAGATTGTAAGACACAGAATTTATAGCAAAAGTTTACATATGATGTAACTGAAATTATATATCGAAAAAGACCTGGATCGTTTGCTAAATCTCTCATTTTTGTAGAATGACCATGTTGGTTTCAGTTCTTTCATTTGTAAATTGTGGAACTTTTTTAAAGTTACATTCTCAAGTGCACTTTAACCATTGGGAAGTAGAAGCTGGAACAACAGGACAGCTAGGTCAGCCCTGTGTGTAACTATTTAGAAAGAGAAAGAAAGGGGTTGTGTGAGTTTTGGGGACGGTGAGGTGGGAAGCTATGAAAAGAGGAATTCCCAGAGGCAAGGAGATCAGTGACAATCCTGGAAACTACAGCCTGATGTTCGGTGCTGGGGTCATAGTCTAGGGGGAATATAAGAAGAAATATCTGAGAGTTGGCGCTCTGACTCTGCAAGTTAGAGATGACAACAGTGGAACACTTGTCAGAGGGTTTGTTAACAAATAGCAATGGATAGATCTTTCATCAGTCTGCAGTTCTGGTCATGAAGATATAAGATCAATATATTTATCAGCCATCAGGCCACCCCCTCTCCATAGAACCTGCATATGTACTTGCCAATTCATGTCAACCCAAATCCCCCCTCACCCACCTGTATACCAACTCATGCAGTATCCAATATGGACAAACCAGAGGACCCAAGAAAATAAAGATTTATTTATCAATTGCAGCATTCACTGAATTGAGAAAAAACACTTCTGTACATGAAAGCCCATTCGAACCTTCAGAAATTGTTCAGATAGTTATAAAACTAAATTGAAAATAATGATTGTTATAGAAGGCAAAAAAATCACACAAATTAAGGTGCTTGTGAAAATACATTGCAGCATTTTGATCAAGTTGACATGTGAGTCATATTGAGGCTGAGAGGCCTCCAAACAAGTTTCACAATTGATCTTTTAAAAGAAACATTGGGAGTATAGTTATAATGAGGAAAAACAAATTTCTGTTTTCATTTTGATGATGATGAGGAGAAGGATGATGATGAGGATGATGATAATGATGATCAGGAGGAGAATGATGATGAGGAGGAAGATGATAAGAATGATGATGAGGAGGAGGAGGAGGTTGATTATCAGGATGCCGATGATGATGAGGAGGATGATGATGAGGAGGAAGATGATGATAAGAATGATGATGAGGAGAAGGAGGAGGTTGATTATCAGGATGCCGATAATGATGAGGAGGATGATGATGAGGAGGAGGAGGAGGAGAAGGAGGAGGAGGAGTATGATGATGATGATGAGGAAGATGATAAGGAAGATGATGATGAGGATGATGAGGATGATGAGGATGAGGATGATGATGATGATGAGGAGGACGATGATGATGATGAGGATGATGATGATGAGGAGGAGGAAGATGATGATGATGAGGATAATGATGAAGATGAGGAGGATGATGATGTGGAGGAGGAGAAGGAGGAGGAGGAGAATGATGATGAGGATGATGATGATGAGAAGGAGGAGGAGGAGAATGATGATGAGGATGATGATGATGATGAGGAAGATGATAAGGAGGATGATGATGAGGATGATGATGATGATAATGCCCAGCAGAATTTATGCCACACAGGGCAATGACAAGCCCATTGATTGTTCAATCTATGTATCTGGCAGCAGTCACATCTGCTGGACCAAAATGTTTCCATCTTGAAATGACAAAATACAAGGGCATCAGGGCTCTGTGGATGTAGGATTTCAGGTCAAAATACCTGGATTATTGGGAGTTGCAAGATCTCAGTCGACATGATATCAAGCCAATGAACATTGACTGAAAATAATAGAAGGTGTAAAGAGCCAGACATGATTGATAATTATCCTGACTGAAAATGCAAACATGTGGTTGACAAATAAGTACAGGGTTCAGACTGCTGGTGATGTCTATCACAGGTGAATAGTCTGCTAACACCCATTGTCTAGACCTAAGCAAGATATAGGATGTCAATGGCACCTGCTGAATATTGCCCTATATGCGTCATCGCCAAGGACAGATTAGATTAGATTAGATTAGATTACTTACAGTGTGGAAACAGGCCCTTCGGCCCAACAAGTCCACACCGACCCGCCGAAGCGTAACCCACCCATACCCCTACATTTACCCCTTTACCTAACACTACGGGCAATTTAGCATGGCCAATTCACCTGACCTGCACATCTTTGGACTGTGGGAGGAAACCGGAGCACCCGGAGGAAACCCACGCAGACACGGGGAGAACGTGCAAACTCCACACAGTCAGTCGCCTGAGTCGGGAATTGAACCCGGGTCTCTGGCGCTGCGAGGCAGCAGTGCTAACCACTGTGCCACCGTGCCGCCCACTAATCTCACTCAGCAGCTTGTAGAAAATGTATGTGGTTAGAGAATAAAATCTTCAGAACATTGATATAAAAAATAATGTTGGCAAGGTCTGTAAGGAAGGGAAAAAAACAATTTGTCCTATTTAGTTATCACAAACCATAATGGTCCTGGTTCTCACTTTCAGCACAAAATAACGGGGTGAAGGAGTTACAATTGAAATAAACATAAGGTGACAGAGGAGTCAGGAGAGAACGAGACAATGGGTAAGGGGGAGAGAGAGTGAGATAAGGATATAGAGGGATGAGGTAAGAAAAAAAAACACAGGGAAAGAGAAAGAAAAACATTGAGGAAGATATGAGAAGAGAGCTGAATAAAAAAGAAATAAAAAGATAGAAGTCATAGTGAGGAAAAAGGCACATTGGAAAGAGAGATGGCTAGGATTTAGGGATTAGCAACAGCATGGAATGCAAGAACAATGAAACAGATTCCCATAACAAATCTGCACAAGCCTAACAAATCTGAAATGGACAAGCAGCTACTCTGCATGAAATTAAATTGTGTGACACTATTAGAACACAACATGAAACATAACTAACAAGAATAAATACTGTGCAAAGTTAACAAGGATTTATATATTATACTGTGTGTGAAATTTACAAGAAATTTTACAAGGTGGAATATTCAAAAAGTGATGGAGTTGTGTGAATTGACTCATGTGAAAATATTGCTGAAACAGATGGGAAATTATTAAAAATGAAAAGTTGATGCATTTATATGCCAGTTCTTTGGTCTGTGCTGAGGTAGCTCATGTGACCTGCATGGCAGATTGAGGTTTATGTTCAGTCTCAAAATCAATTGGTTGGTTTTCAAATTTGTGCCCAATCTTCGCACAACTCTATGGTTACGTTCCCTCAGTTAGATTTCTGTTCCTCCCACAGAACTGAAACAAGGTGAAATAAAATCATAAATTATACTTCAAAGTTTGTGCGAAGATTTGTAGCTCGGGTGCTCGTTGTTGTGGTTCTGTTCGCCGAGCTGGGAATTTGTGTTGCAGACGTTTCGTCCCCTGTCTAGGTGACATCCTCAGTGGTTGGGAGTCTCCAGTGAAGCACTTCTGTGATGTTTCCTCTGGCATTTATAGTGGTTTGTATCTGCCGCTTCCAGTTGTCAGTTCCAGCTGTCCGCTGCAGAGGCCGGTATATTGGGTCCAGGTCGATGTGCTTGTTGATTGAATCTGTGGATGAGTGCCATGCTTCTCGGAATTCCATGGCTGTTCTCTGTTTGGCTTGTCCTATAATAGTACTGTTGTGCCAGCCGAACTCATGTTGCTTGTCATCTGCGTGTGTGACTACTAAGGATAGCTAATTGTGTCATTTCGTGGCTAATTGGTGTTCATGGATGCAGACCGTTAGCTGTCTTCCTGTTTGTCCTATGTAGTGTTTTGTGCAGTCCTTGCATGGCATTTTATACACTACGTTGGTTTTGCTCATGCGGGTATCGGGTCTTTTGTGCTGGTGAGTTGTTGTCTGAGAGTGGCTGTTGGTTTGTTTGCTGTTATGAGTCCTAGTGGATGTAGTAGACTGGCTGTCAGTTCAGAAATGTTCTTGATGTATGGTAGTCCTTTGGGTTGTGGCATGTCCTGTGGTAAGACTGTTTGTTCTAATCTTTGCATTGCCACTTCTGCTATGAGTCCAGAGATGGGTGAGCCCATGGGTGTGCCGTTGATTTGTTCATATATTTGGTTGTTGAATGTGAAGTGTGTTGTGAGGCACAGGTCCAGTAGTTTAAGTATGCCGTCTTTGTTGATAGGTTCCCCGTCTTGTTGTCTGTTCTGTATGTCCAGCAGGTTGGCTATTGTTTCTCTGGCTAGGGTTTTGTCGATAGAGGTGAACAGTGCCGTTACATCGAACGAGACTATGTTTTCTTCCTTGTCCATGTGTATATTTCTGATGATGTCCAAGAATTCCTGCGTTGACTGTATAGAGTGTCTGGATCCGCTGATCAGGTGTTTCAGTTTCTGCTGTAGTTCTTTAGCCAGTTTGTGTGATGGTGTCCCTGGTAGTGATACTATGGGTCTGAGTGGGATGTCTGGTTTGTGCACTTTAGGTAGTCCATAGGTGGTGTTGCTTTCAGGTTTCATTCTCTGTAGGTCCGACCTGGTTATCTGTCCGTTTTTTTGT
>NC_057740.1:12859166-12862706 GCF_004010195.1 Chiloscyllium plagiosum
CACACAAACCAACAGCCACTCTCAGACAACACAGATTCAGTCAACAAGCACATCGACCTGGACCCAATATACCGGCCACTGCAGCGGACAGCTGGAACTGACAACCGGAAGTGGCAGGTACAAACCACTACAAATGCCGGAGGAAACATCACAGAAGCTGCTTCAGAGGAGGTTCCCAAGCACTGAGGATGTCACCGAGATAGGGGACGAAACGTCTGCAACACAAATTCCCAGCTCGGCGAACAGAACCACAATAAATTATACTCTTATGTGATTTTTCTCCAATATATACTATCCATTGTAACCTTTCTCCAATTTTTTCATGCTTTTTAATGAACATATTCTGCTTCCTCACCTCCATTGTCCAACTGGATGGAACTGTCATGTCTGGTTGCTTTTCTATCAATCCAGTTTTGGCCACATAATCACTTGGAAAGTGATTCTGTCCTTGATCCTGTGCAATCAATTCAGGTGTTCCTTTATCTGCCACTGTCATGTAGGTCATGTCTCCCGTAGGGTTTTTGTACCTGATATGGCAATGCTTATGTTAACCTCCATAACATAACTTGGATGAGCCAGTGTTGGACTGGGGTGGACAAAGTTAAAAATTACACAACACCGGGTTATAGTCTAACAGGTTTATTTGGAAGCACCTCCACTACCGCCTGGTGAAGGAGCGGCGCTCCAAAGGCTGGTGCTTCCAAATAAACCTGTTGGACTATAACCTGGTGTTGTGTGATTTTTAACTTTGGCCATAATATAAGTACTACATATGGGTAATAGTGTACTGAACTCTTTTAAGATCATGATTACAGTTCCTGATATATATATATATATATATATTACAAGCACAAGAACTTCCATTTCTGTCCTCATGTTAAGCTATTTAGTGACAATAAGTAGCACATATCCATCAGCAGGTCATGCTTCAAATGGCTCCAGGTCGATGGAGTTTGAGATTTCTATTCCCTCAGATCACGTGATATGATACTGTGATGATGTTTGAGCTTGAGTATGTTTGCAGATGACACAAAAATAGGTGGGAAGGCATGTGGTAAGGAGGACACAAAGATAGATATAGACAGATTAAGCAAATGGAAAAACAACTTGGCAAATGCAATGTGATATGGAAAATGATATGGTTGTACAGGAAGACTAGAGCAGCTGAATATTATTTAAATGGTGACAATCTGTTGAAAGTGACAGAAGAGAGGGATTTAGGAGCTGTCATACCTCAATCACAAGAAGTTAACATCCAAGTTCAGTGGGTATTAGAGAAAGTAAATGGAATGTTAGCCTTTATTTCAGAGCAAATGGAGTAGGGAGATATTGCTAAAACTATATGAGATACGAGTCAGACCACAGCAGAAATATTGTGAAGTTTCGTGCCCTTATTAAACTGACATTGGAGGCAAACCAAAGACAGTTACTAGGTGATACTAGGTAGAGTGGGAATAGTTTTCTGAGGAGAGATTGAGTAGAGTGGGCTTGTACCTGTTGCATTACAGAAGAAATGAGAAGCAACCTTATTGAATGACAAGTTTCATAAGGGATAATGCAGAAGGATCGTTTCCCATATGGGAGAGCACCAGAGGGCATAATCTCAGAGTAAGAGGTCAGACATTTAATACAGAGATGAGGAAGAATTTCTTTTCTCTAGGGTTGTGATCCTATGGAATCATTACCACAGAAGGTCAATGTATTCAAGACTGAGATAGATAGATGGATTTTTAACCAGTAAGGGAATTCAGAGTTACAGGGAAAAAACGGAGAGTGAAGTTGATGACTATCAGATCAGCAAAGATCTTATTGAATGATAAAGCAGACTCGATTGGCTGAACTGTCTACTTCTGCTCCTGTGACTTACGGTCTTGTTGTATCTCTTTAAAGATTACCGCATGGTAGCTGTGAGATATTACATAACACACCAAGGAATTTTTCTATTTCTCTTGCACATGATGCCTCTGAGCAATATTATCTGAAAACACTGTTTTATTGTGTGTCGAGGTTTGGCTCTATTGAATCATCCAAAGTTGTGCTCCTGGAATCCATGAAATGTTTTGTAAGAGCACTTTATTTACAGCTTAATCTACACACACTTTCCTTTTTCTCTAACCTGGAGCTTTAGCTTCCTTCCAGTGCTCTACTTAATCATGTGACATTGGCATCTTTGTGTCACCACTATACATCACTATATTATATTCTTCTGATGTTGATTCTACTTTACAAATGCATTTCCATCAGATGGTGATGGCGTCCAGCTTACTGCACCACAATCTGTCTTGCCTCCTTCACTGTCTTTGATATAACAGGCCGTTTGTTCAACATTTGCTGCTGGATGAGTTGAAATTTTCTTCTGCTAGTATTGGGAAGCAAGCATAGAGTCATATAGCATGGCAACAGATCCTTTAGTCCAATCAGTCCACACCGCCCATGATCCCAAACTAAACTGGCCCCATCGAACTGCATTTGGCCCATATCCCTTTTAAATCTTTCTCCAGTCACATTAAAAGTACGCAGCCTAGTTTTCAAATCCTTCATCCTAGGGAAAAGACCCTTGACATTCACCTTATCTATGCCCCTCATGATTTTATTAAGGTCACACCTCAATTTCCTACACTCCAGTGAAAGAGGTCCCAGCCTATCCAGCCTCTCCTTATAACTGAAACCCTCCATTCCCAGTAACATCCTGGTAAATCTTTTCTGAACCCTCTCCAGCTGAATAATATCCTTCTGATAGCAGGACAACCAGAACGAACACAGTACTCCAGAATAGGCCTCACCGATGTCCTGTACAACCTCAACATGATGTCTCAATTCCTTATTTAATGCTTACTACAAACTCCATCTCTCTCCACTTGGCAACTGTCTGAGGCTGAGCCACATTATTTGCAAATTCTGTATTGGACTTGAGTTGAACAGTTAACCACAAAGATACTTCATTATTCTTCAGTTCTCTTCCTGAAGGCAGGTCTGCCCCACTATACCATGATCTCCTCCAATGGATAAGGAGGCAGCTACCGACTCCACACCAGATGGAATGGCAATTGAACTCTCAGTGTTGATTCCAATCTGATCCAGGCCAGCCATTCAATTGAGTGTCCATGGCATCTGCTATGCTATGGCACTAATTCTTTTAGTCATAGAGTCATAGAGATGTACAGCATGGAAACAGACCCTTCGGTCCAACCTGTCCAGATATCCCAACCCAATCTAGTCCCACCTGCCAGCATCCGGCCCATATCCCTCCAAACCCTTCCTATTCATATACCCATCCAAATGCCTCTTAAATGGTGCAATTGTACCAGCCTCTACCACATCCTCTGGCAGCTCATTCCATACACGTACCACCCTCTGGGTGAAAAAGTTGCCCCTTAGGTCTCTTTTATATCTCTCCCCTCTCACCCTAAACCTCTGGTTCTGGACTCCCCGACCCCAGGGAAAAGACTTTGTCTATTTACCCTATCCATGCCCCTCATAATTTTGTAAACCTCTATAAGATCACCCCTCAGCCTCCGACGCTCCAGGGAAAACAGCCCC
>NC_057740.1:12863417-12927050 GCF_004010195.1 Chiloscyllium plagiosum
ACTCCACTTTCAAGGAGCTATGAACCTGCACTCCAAGGTCTCTTTGTTCAGCAACACTCCCTAGGACCTTACCATTAAGTGTATAAGTCCTGCTAAGATTTGCTTTCCCAAAATGCAGCACCTCGCATTTATCTGAATTAAACTTCATCTGCCATTTCTCAACCCATTGGCCCATCTGGTCCAGATCCTGTTGTAATCTGAGGTAAACCTTTTCGCTGTCCACTCCACCTCCAATTTTGATGTCACCTGCAAACTTACTAACTGTACCTCTTATGGTCTCATCCAAATCATTTATGTAAATGACAAAACTTAGAGGGCCCAGCACCGATCCTTGTGGCACTCCACTGGTCACAGGCCTCCAGTCTGAAAAAACACCCTCCACCACCACCTTTGCAGCTCAGTTCAACGAATAGTGATGCTGGAGACTTTTATTTTTGTTTCATCACATGACTGACTAGGATTATTACCACCTGCGTTTGGCATACATTGGAAAGATTTACAAGTTGATACTCAACCTAATTACTTACGTTATGAGCGCACGCTGGAATCTAGTGGGGCTCGAACTTCCAGCTTGTGGTTCGGCGGTGGGAATGCTACCACCACTCTCGCAGACCTCGTGCGATTATACTCCATTCGCATGACTGTTATATCCCTGTCTGAAACACCTCTCTCTGCACCTTTGATTAGCTGCTAAAACCCTCAGCTGTGATCTTTTAGACTTGGATATTTAAATGGTCTCCAGCTGGCCTCGCCCCTTCCACCTTAGATAAACTTCAGTTCTTTTATTTTGGAATGTGATAGCCTAATGGTATGACACTGGATCAGAGACCCAGCTAATTTTGTCATGACCCAGATTCAAATCCTGCATGACTGGTGGTGGAACTTGAATTCAATTAAAACCTGCAATTAAGAGTCCACTTATGGCCATGGAACAATTGTTGAGGAAACATTCATCTGGTTCACTCGTGTCCTTTAAGGAAGGAAACTGCTGTCCTTATTGGTTCCGGACTACGTGTAATTCCAGACCCACAGAAAGGCGGTTGACTCTTAAGTGCCCTCTGGGCAATAAATCTACCATCACTATTCATTGAACTGAGCTGCAATACCTAAGTAAAAGAATTAGTGCCATAGCATATCAGATGCCATGGGTGAGTCAGTAATGCCCACATCCTGTGAATGAATTTTAAAAAATCATCTGATCAGATATTGCCAGACCTGCTGAGTTTCTCCAGCGTTTCCTGTGTTTGCTTCAGATTTCCAACCTCTGCAGTATTTTTCTTTTATATTAACTTGAGCTCTGCTGTTCCTACCTCGTCACACCAGTCTGTTCACTTGTGCGCTTGCTGACCTATATTATGTCTCAGTTCTGTAATTAGAATTCTTACTTTTGCTTCCAAATCCCTTCCAGTCCTCACTCCTGCCTATACCCTATTCCAGGCCTGAAATCCTCCAAGATCACTGTGCTGTTCCAACATCTGCCTGTTGTATAACTGCAATTTTAACACTTGCTCACTGGAGGCCACTCATTCAGCTGCCACACCCTAAGCCCTGAGAATCTCTCCTCAAACCTCTTTACCTTTCTCTGTCATCTCCTACACTCATTAGAACGTATATCTTCAATAAAGCTTATCTGTCCTAGTACCTTTTTTAAGTAGTTTGGTGTTGATTTTGGAGCTCCTCGGAGTGACTTACACTGTTGAAGGCACTACATAAATGCAGATTATTGTATGTGATCTGTTTGGTGATTTTTTAAGAAAATGTATGATTGTTACTAAAACGTACGTGAGCGTGTGGATACTAGGCAAGATCATAGTTGGGCGCAGTCCTGCTTCATCTCCACTTGTCAAAAATCTCTGCTATTCACTGCTCTGCTGCAGACACAGGAGAAGTTACCCTTAACGCAAGACATCAGAAGACAGACACTTTCCGTGAGAATGTACCC
The DNA here is from genome assembly GCF_004010195.1 of Chiloscyllium plagiosum. Taxonomy (NCBI): domain Eukaryota; kingdom Metazoa; phylum Chordata; class Chondrichthyes; order Orectolobiformes; family Hemiscylliidae; genus Chiloscyllium; species Chiloscyllium plagiosum. The sequence goes on from NC_057740.1 coordinate 12,865,360, forward strand.
AGCACAAGTCAGTGCATTGGGACAAACGGAGGAAGTGCTTGCCAAAATAAAATTATGAGTCGAAGAAATGAAAAGATTGAGAAACAGGAATCACAAGGGGTGGAGTTGCTGAAGCAATCAAAGGGAGGGGCAGCAAATAAGAAGGGACAGACTTCAGAGAGAAACAGAATAGGAGCTGATGCAAGTTTGTTATCTAATTTGGCTTTATTATGTAATATTCTGGCACTTAAAAGAACCAGAGCCTGTCACATACAACACATCACTGTAGGAGCAGAATAATAGGAGCATTTCTCATAACACTGTCATTTGTGATTTATCTCACACTGAAGGATGATGGGTTCAATTTTCTTCCCATCACCAGCTTGGCAGGTGAGCTGAATTTCTGCCCACCCACGTGACTCCATTGACATCTCCTTTCCAAGCTCTAGATGTGTCAGATTAATCAGGAGTGGAAATAGTGATCCTCGATGCAGTACCAGCAGTGGGAGAGTGAGTGCTGCTGAAACCTTAAGGCCTGTTAAACTCAAAGACACCATCCTTTCAGGAACAGGTGCATTGAAGGAGGAATGGATGAAAGGACTGTAGCCTTGTGTGGGCAGGTGGGTGAATGGTGGAGCTGACCGATGGGCAGTGTGGAGAGTGGGAGATCAGTACAGCTCTTGAGAAATGACTGGACTTCGTCAGGCGGGTGTGATTGTTTACTGAGAGAAAGCCAGGAGCAGATTCAAGCTGCAGGGAGGCAGCCATGTGTACACCAGTTAGTGAAAAAGTTAAAGTGATACCTCAGGGTTGGCCAAGGTAAGTCCAAGTGCTGTTACTAATGCACACCATGTAGCACTGATATAGGTTGCTCTGATCTTTAAAACTAAGAAGGACTGCAATGTGTAACATTTTTGTATGTTTTACACTATACTGTAATTACAGCAATGTTTAACTTTTAACTTTTTTCTTTCTTTCTACCTCGTTGTTAAGATTATGTGCCTAAAAACGTGCACCTAAGATGGCACCTTGTGTGGTGATATTAAAGAACTTCATTGTACTTTTATACTTCAGTACACATGACGATCAAATCAAATCATCTTCTTCCCTCCCTTTCTCTGTCATCACCTAGCAATCAGAGAAACTCACTTACATAAATATTGCAGCAAATATCAAAACTAGTGAGGTCAGCTTTCACAGTCTGCACCTGGTAGTTCCACTTGTCTTTAATGACTTATTGAAAAGGCACCTTTATTTTTTTATCGTCATGGGATGCAGGCATTGACAAGAGGACAGAACAAATCTTTCATTCACTGACTCCCTGTTGTGTTAGTGCTTTAGGAGCTGGGGTATTTTCACTGTCTGTATGCCACTGAGCCAAGGATCATGATGTAAACCACATGATCATATGCAATCCAGCAAAGAGGTGCTCCAGCAGGAAGGAACATACACTGTTATCTGTCACTGCAACTTGAAGTCTGGGCTGTTAATAAGCCTATTTGAGCTTTTCAAGTAAACTGAATCCACACTATTCAGTCTGTATTACTCCCTGACAACATTTGCTTTAAGATTATTTGCTCTGCCCACCAAGAGAAAAATGATGCACATCCAGTCCCAGAGAACTGGGGAATGACTGGCTTTTCAGCTGACATTTTGGGTTTCATTTAATGGCAGAGATAATGAGGACATTAAAAAAAAATTGAAGCAGGAGTCAGCTATTCAGACTTTCCAGCTGCTCTGACACAATCTTGGTTAATCCGATCTTTGTCTCAACTCCACTTTTCAGCCTTTTCCTCTTAACCCTCTGACCCTTCAACAGTTCAAGACCGGTGGTAGTCATTACCATGTTACTTTGCTCAAAATTAGATGGGAAGGTAGATCTAAGGAAGGTTCAACTGACCGCTTTCCCCGAGTTCCTCTGTGCTACTTCTGTTACCTCTTCCAATTCCAAATTAGACACCAACAATTGAAGATAGGAGGAACAGACAGATTAAAAAACTTTGGTATTAAAATTGGGCTCAGTGTCACAAATAGTAGTCACTCCATTTACAGCCTCTTCAGTTCCAGCATGCATTGCAGGTGTGTTTGTATAATCATAACATCAGTCAGTGCTTATCACTGATTTGACCTGAAATGTACCAGCTATCAGACCTCACAGGTTCTGTGGGCATCCACTCTTTGTTTTTAATCACTTGTGGGACATGGGTATCACTGGCTGGCCAGTACTTATTGCCCATCCCTAGTTGCCTTTGAGCTGAGTGGCTTGCTAGGCCATTACAGAGGGCAGACGAGAGTCAACTACCTTGCTGTGGGTCTGGACACCAGACCAGGTGAGGATGGCAACTTCCTTCCCTGAAGGACATTAGTGAGACGGATGGATTCTTCTAAAAATCATTTCATGGTCATCAGTGGATTCTTATTAGTCCAGGTTATTATTGAATTCAAATTCCACCATCTGCCATTGTAGGATTCGAACCCCTGTCCCCAGAACATTACCATAAGTCCATCAGACATAGGAGCAGAAGTTCGGCCATTCAGCCTATTGAGTCTGCTCTGCCATTCAATCATGGCTGATAAGTTTCTCAATCGATTCTCCCACTTTCTCCCTTAACCCATGGTCTCTTTGACAATCAAGAACTTATCTATCTCAGTCTAAAATGCACTCAATGACTTGGCCTCCACAGCCTTCTGTGGCAGTGAATTCCATAATTCACCACTCTCTAGCTGACAGTTTCACCTTATCTCCATTCTTAATGATCTTCCCTTTACTCTAAGGCTGTGCTACTTCTGTTACCTCTTCCAATTCCAAATTAGACACCAACAATTGAAGATAGGAGGAACAGACAGATTAAAAACCTTTGGTATTAAAATTGGGCTCAGTGTCACAAATAGTAGTCATTTAGTAGGCTGTGCCCTGGGGTCCTAGTCTCTCCTACCAATGGATACATCTTTCTAACATGCACTCTGCCCAGGCCATTCAGTATATGTAAGTTTCAATTATATCACCCCTCATCCTTCTAAATTCCATCAAGTATCGACCTAGAATCCTCAAACGTTCCTCATATGTCAAGCTTTTTGTTCCTGGGACCATTCTTGTGAACCTCCTCTGAACACAATTCAAGGCCAGTACATCCTTCCTGAGATATGGGGCCCAAAACTGTGTGCAATACTCCAAATCTGGTCTGACCAGAGCCTTATAGAGCTTCAGAAGTACATCCCTACTTTATATTCTAGTCCTCTCAAAATAAATGCCACTATTTCATTTGCCTTCCTAACTATTGACTCAACCTGCAAACCTTGAGAGAATCCTAGACTACAACACCTAAGTCTCTTCACACTTCAGATTTCTGAATTCTCTCCCCATTTAGAAAATAGTCCGTGCCTCAATTCTTCCTACCAAAGTGCATGACCTCACATTTTACCATGTTGTCCTCCATCTGCCACTTCTTTGCCCACTCTCCTAACCTGTCCAAATCCTTCTGCAACCTCCCCACTTCCTCAATGCTACCTGCCCCTCTATCTATCTTTGTATAGTCTGCTAACTTAGCCAGGATGCACTCAGTTCCTTCATCTAGATTGTTAATGTATAAAGTGAAAAGTTGTGGTCCTAACACTGGGTCTACCTGAGTTTCAGGATTAATACTCCAGTAATAATGCCACTACGCCATTGCCTTCCCTAAACATTCTTGAATGCTTTCATCTGAGATATGTTCCGCTGCAGGACAGACCCTCCCCTATCTGCTGTCCCATCAACTTTATTTAAAAGGATCTGGATGGCCAATACCAGGTTAAGGTGCCTTTGATGTTCTCATCCTCAGGGGAGTTGGTGGAAGTTCAGCCTACCATGTTGTTGGAGGATCTCGCAAAAGTATTCAGAGAGCATCTTTCCTCCCTGTACATGAGCTAAGAGCAAGACCCAAGTTGGAAATGATTCGCCAAGAAGGTAGTCAATTGACTCGGCCACTTTACCCAACTAGACTTACGATACAAAGCAGAGAGAGGACAGCTCTGGAGATGTCACCATCATGAACCTTTCTGAGGTCAACCAGTATCATTGCATCAGAGAGGTTGTGTAATTAAGGAGAAGGGATTTGACAGCCTTCTCTCAATCTAGTGAGAAGAGGGAGGACTGAGTATGTGGCCTTCCAAATTACTGGACTGCCAATGGTGCAGAAGGCATTAACAGCCCATGCACATTTCAGTTGGCACTACATGTTAATGAGGACATAAATCTGCTAAAGCTCTAAAGGATGGCAATTAATTCCTCTCTTATTGGAGATTGTCATTGTCTAGCACATGTCTGGACATTATGCATGTAGACATGGGCTGCTCCACTATCTGAGGAACTATGATTGGAACTGAACACTACATATTCATCAGTAAATATCCCCTTGTTTGACCTTACAATGGAGGGAAGGTCATGAAGCAGTGAAGATCACTGAATCTAGAACATCGATGAAATGACTTCCTACAGGAATATCTTGGGATCTAAATGATTGCCCTCCAACAACCTCAACCATCTTCATTTATGCTGGGTATGCCCAGGAGACCTTTCCTTTGAATACTAGAGATCTCAATTTTACTGAGACTTCTCAATGTCACAATTGCTCAAAATCCATCTTGATATAAAGAGCAGTCACACTCACCCCATCTCAGCTCTTCTATTTGTGTTGGGACACAGGCTAAAATGAAGTCTGGAGCCAAATAATGGGATCAAAATTGAGCATCAGTGAACAGGTTATTAGTGACTAAGAACTGAAAATGCTAACAATCCTCAGTAAATCTTGTGGCAGCTGCAGAGGGAGAAACAATGTTAAACACTTCAGTCTGTGACCTTTTATTTCTTTTAATAACTGTTGGTGTAAATATCAACTGTATCTGCCCCACCATTTGTTTTGCAGATTTAGAGTTGGCTGACAGAATGATAATTGGTTCAACTGGATATGTTCTTTTTGTTTAGTGACAGAATATACTTAGACAAATGTTCCAGTTGGTGGGTAGATGTCAATGTTGTAATTGTTCCAGAATGGCCTATTGTTGGGAAGCACAAGTCTTCAGCAGGAATGCTGTCTTAGCCAACCATCTTTTCCTGTATCCAGGACATTCACCTTTTTTTTTGATATCCCACAGAGTAAATTGAATTGACTGAGGACTGGAATCTGTGAAGCTGAGGCGAAGAGGGATAATCTGCCTTTTAGCTGACAATGACTGCCAACAATTGCTCCTGCAATAAGTAGGCCTGAATTTTCAAGCGGACAGAGAGGTTGTCTGTCATTACCCCAGGCACAGATCAAATCCTGTCCTAAAACCAAACCCCAACATTTTCCTCAGGTCGGCGGGGGGGGGGGCAGGTTCCAATTTACAGGTTCACAAAGGCAACAGGGCATGTTAAAGTCAGGCAGATCTGGTGTTAGTGAATGGGATGTCCAAAAATCAACCTGTGGACTGTTTAAAAGGTCTAAAACAACTGGCCTTTATGAACAGAGAAGGTACCCTTTGAGCAAGGTCAGGCAGATATGGTCCAAGGAAACTTACAGGAGAGGTCATGTGCTACTGAGGTGAGGTCATGTGCCTTTTGAGAATGTTATATGAAGGCATGCATGTCTATAAAAAATATGTAAGAATGCATGGTAGATGAAGTGTGTTTGAGCTCCAAGTTTAGGAATACAAATGCGAGAGAAACAGCTTCTGACTGGAACAGCAGAAAGCTAGCAGACATGAGTAAGTTTATTCAGCTGAGCTCCACCTGCTGTAAGTGGTGATAGCAATAACAGTGAGTCTGCTGGGGTGGAGCACTGGTGGGTTTAGAGACTGTAAGGGACTCATGAGGAGCGCAAAACATTGCTTGTGAGCTTGGCAAGCGTAGGTCAGGGAGGTGATTAGGCTCTCTCCTTCCCACACAGGGGCCAAACCTGTAAAGGAGGCAGTGAAGATCAGTGATGGGACAGGCTGTTGGTAAAGGAGGATGCAAGAGGGAGAGGGAGCATGTGGGGGAGAGAGAAAATGTGTACATGAGGGAGACAGAGTGTTATTTTTGGAAATACTGAATTCATCAATAGACCCACAAAAGCTCTATTTAATCCCATCATAGGTTCAGAAATCTACACAGGGTGGACAGGGTGTAAGAGTAAAGGGTAACGGATTGGCCTAGCATATCGACTCCCCTGCCTCCTTTGTTCTGTCTGTTCAGATGAAGGTTGGATTGGTTGCTGCGCGTCCATGCTGATTATCTCCTCTCCAGCCTATCCCTCCTTCTGGGTGTCTCTCATTTCAGTTTTCTCGTGACATCTTACCGCCCTTGGGGGGAATCCATGGCTTGCATTGCCACTTCTGACCATCTAGCGCCAGTGCGGCACCCCTTCCATCTTGGGCATACCTTGTACAGATGGCCTGCTTCCCACACACCTGGCTGTTATTGGACTCCTTACAGTCCTTAGTCAGATGCCCCTCCTGTTTGCGGTTCCTACAGAGGGTCACTTTGCAGTCCACTGCCAGATGCCCTGCCCTCCCACAGGTGAGGCACACTCTAGGCTGCCCTGTGTATGTCAGGTAGCCTCACGAAGCTGAGGGCAGGATGAGATCATTCCCACGCGCATCGACCTTCAGGATCACCTTGACCTGCCACTTGCTAGTCCAGATCCCAAAGTCATCCACTACTTCAGTGCTGCCTGCTTCAAGCTGTACAAATCTTCCCAGGAAAATCAGGACATCTGCTACTGGGACATGACATTGGACAAATGGATTGGCACAACCCGGCTCCTCTGAGCAGGGAGAACGGACCATGGTGTTACAGACAGAATGGAAAGGGGTGACTCACTCCCTTTCTTCTCAAATACCTTCAGAAGATGCTCACATTGTTTCACGCTCCTGAAGGTCACATTGAAGAAGCCCCCACTGGGGAACTCCTACAAACAGAGAATATCTGCTGTTGGAACCTGCAGCAATCCAGGAGGATTCTCTTCACAAAGAAAGTCTGGTTGACCGGTGACCCTTCCCCTACTTCACAGTCACCTTTACTGTATTGAAGACCCCCTAGTTGGTCTCTCTGATTGGCTGGTCCCTGAATTGGTGTTAGGCCTAGCTCAACATAAAGATCCACCAACTGCAGCTCAGCTCAACTGATGATCTGGTACAAGTAAGAAATCCCTTTGGTTTATTTGGGTGGATACAGTCAAACTCCAATGTTTGTTTGTTTCTCCATATGCTAGTGCACAGAACAGAACTGTTTTCATGACTACGCAAGTATATCAAGATATTTTTATGAATAAAGTATATTTTTGAAATAAAAAACCTCAGCCAGAACAACAGAGAGATTATGTTTGTGTATTCCCAAGTTTTGCTCAAACTCCTTGGGCACCATGGAATAATCATATCTTGGTAAGGGGATGAGCAAACCTTGGATCAAGTAGCCTGACCTCATTGGCACTGTGACCCCTGCCCTGTGGCCCCTTTCACTGAAGCCAGAGAACATTCTGGAAGGGATCCAAAATGTTGGGGGGGGGAGGGTGGGGGTGGTTGCAGGAAGGACTTCTAGTGGCTATTTCCTCATTGAAGACTCAGCCAGCAAAGACTCTGTGTGAGACCCACTTCTTACCAAAGACACACTGAAGTACCTTGTCAACTCAGTGATTTGGATCCAGATAGTCAGCCTGGTTTGGGGAAAATTAACTTAGATCTATTAAAATACTTGCAAGTTAAAGAAAACAACTCTTATACAAACTAAGTCTGAACCACAGTCCTTTGTCTGAGACATTAAGAACATATAGAACATATATAAGAACATATAATGGTGCTTTTCCAGCACCATTCTAATCTAGACTCTGGTTTCTAGCTTCTGCAGTCCTTGTTTTTACCCATTAAGAACATATAGTTAAATGCATTTTATGAATAATAAACTTGTCAAAATTTCTATATAGAACATGTCACAGGCAATAGCATATTAACATTTCTTATCATGATTTCATTTTCAAGTTGTTGTCCAATGATTTGGCTGTTGTTATGAAATTCACCTTGGGCACCGCTGGGAATTTCTTGGGAAAGGGTCAGGAATGGGTGTTGCCTAGTGGTTAGAGGGTTTTGGTACATGCGTATTGTGTGATAACACTTCCAGCTGTTCATGTTCTGTTCTAGACCTATTTGCATTCTTTTTAAACATCGTAGGATCTTGAGGTGTAATTGCAGAGTCCCCACCACTAGGCCAGAATATCAAAGTTCAATTCCCCTCAGTCATAGAGGTGTGTCATGTTACGACACGGGGTAAACTCCCCTGCTAATTTAAACCAGCCACACAGCAAAGATTCACTTCATGCTGTAATCTGTTAAAATTTGAGAGGTAAAGAACTGTCCCAGAAGTCACTATTTAAAGTAAAAATGAACAACTTTATTCTTTAAATCCAACAGAGAATATTAAAACCAACAACTATTTACGACTCCTTTCTCTTAGACGTATCTTTTACCTCCCACTTGACAATACTAGTCTAACAAAAAATCATGACTAAGATTTACAAAAACAATTGAACTTTCAAAACCAGCCAGCTGTCGAATCTTCTCTTTGCATCTTTCTCTGCAGATTTTCCTCTGTTGTCTTTTCGATGTTTTGCTGCACAAACTTCTTATAAACAGATACCCTCATAGATTTTCTGCTGGTAGTCTGTACTTGTTGGTGGCTTGGCAGATCTTCCCCTAACTGTTCAAAATGTCCCGTTTTATACCTCAAAACATCGGATCATTACAATGGTTTTAATATTATCAAAATACCAAATTCAAATTTGATTGAATTTTGGTAACTTGGGGCATAATTTAAACTGATTGGCCAAATTTGAAGTTGGTTTTGTTTCATGACAATCCAGCTGTTGCTCGGTGTCTCGACCAAGAGTTACATTGTTACCTTGTTCTGGACTCAGTATGCTTTGTCCTTGCTAGCTTTTAAATTCTCTTAAAGGTACAGTGCATCTATACTTTCATAACACCCCTCTCTTAAGAAAAATTGAATGATCATAAGAAAAAGAGGGCTTCATCTGTTTTCTTTATCTTAACCACAATACCATGGCATACATATGACTTTAATCTGAGTTCATATTAACTTCTTCCCACGTAAATATAACATTGAATAAATATCAATCTTATCTATATCAGTTAAATCCACGATAACACATCTGTGATTACATTCTTACGACCTGCAACATGTACGATATGTAAATTGAAAGTCTGTAACATAAGACTCCAATGAAATACTCACATATTCTTGTCTTTAAAGTGTTCCAAGAATGCGAGATATTTGTGACCCATGTACACAACTGTCTCCAACACATTGTCTGTGACATACCCATTAAAATGTTGTAAGGCCAGTACCAAACTCAGTCGTTCATTTTCAATAGTGGAGTATTTCCTCTGGTGGATGTTTAGTTTTTTTCGAAAAGTAATCAACTGGCAATTCAATCCCATCATCATCTTCCTGTTGTAGTACAGCTCCAACTCCTGTATCACTAGCATCGATGGCGACTTTAAAAGGATTTGAAAAGTTTGATGTGGCTAAAACTGGTGTGGTGGCTCATGTTGCTTTCAAATGGTCGAATGCCTCCTGGCATTGTTCTATCCACCGAAACTTTGTGTTCTTCAGTAAATTGGTGCCACTACCCTGCTGAAGTTTGGAACAAACTTGTGATAGAATCCGCTTAGTCCCAAGAATCAACGCACCTTTTTCTTCGAGATCGTTTGTGGAAATTCCTTGATAACCTTCATCTTTGCGTTCCGTGGGGTCAACCTTCCATGACCAATGTTATGTTCCAAGAACATCACCTCTGCTTTCATGAATTCAATTTTGTTTAAATTTAACACCAGTTTTGCTTCAAAGAGCTCTGCCAGCTGTACCATGTAATCTTTCCAGGACTTACTAAAGATCTCTACATCATCCAAATAGACTGCATAGTTTGTTAAACCAGCCACAAATCTGTTCATGAGTCTTTGGAACGTTCATGAGTCTTTGGAATGCATACTTCATTCCAAAGGGCATCACTTTAAACTGATATAGCCCATTTGGGGTTACAAATGCAAAAATTTCTTTCGCCGTCTCTGATAAAGTTACCTGCCAGTAACCACCAAGTAAATTCAACTTGGTGATGTAACTGGCTTGTCCGACTTTCTCAATATAGTCCTCCAATCTAGGAATTGGATATGAGCCTGATTTTATAGTGGCATTGACCTTCCGATAATGCACACAGAATCATTGCATCCCATTTGGTTTGGGAACTAAGACGATTGGCAAACTCCACTCGCTCTGGCTTGGTTTGATGATGTTCTCATCAAGCATGACCTCCACCTCCTTCTGGACCTGTCTGGCTTTGAAAGGATTAAGCCGAAAAGGGTGTGGTTTCATCGGAACAGTATTCCCCAAGAGTACTTCATGTACAATACCATTAGTCCTCCCCATCTGATTCTTACATATGTCTTGATACTGCAGTAACAAACATTTCAACTGCATTCTATGCTCCTGAGACAGATCGCTGACTAACCTATCCCACTCCTCAAGGACTTCTTCATTTTTTAATCTATTTTGAGGCTCATCAAAATTCACATCATCTCAATACCATTAGTCCTCCCCATCTGATTCTTACATATGTCTTGATACTGCATTCTATGCTCCTGAGACAGATCGCTTACTAACCTATCCCACTCCTCAAGGACTTCTTCATTTTTTAATCTATTTTGAGGCTCATCAAAATTCACATCATCTGAATTCGATTCCTCACCCTGCAGAGCAGTAACTAACACCTGTTTCTCCAGTTATTTCTCTTCAGTATAGTACGGTTTCAACATGTTCACATGACATACCTGATACCTTTTTTTCTGTCTGACATCTTTACTAGATAGTTCACCTGACTCAACTTTTTCTCTCTGGGTAGCCCATACCATGTGAAGAAAGTTGCTAACTCCTCTACCACCCTTTTTGCCTTGATACTCCGTGATGGAATTGCCCCTGGAAATCTAGTAGACACATCCATTGTAGTTAACCAATGCTGGTTCCCACTTTTAGTTCTCGGGAGAGGACCTACACAATCAATTGTAACCCATGTGAAAGGTTCTTCAAATGCGGGAATTTGCAACAAAAATGCTGGTTTGTTTACCGCCTGTGGCTTACCTACCATTTGGCATGTTTGGCAAAAGTTAATGACAATAGTAAGTGTTTTTGTACCTTAGCCTGAATCTTTCATACCCCTGGGCAACCTCCTACAGGTAGTTCATGTGCTACCCATAACACTTTCTCTCTGTTTGCTACCGGCATCACAATCTGTGCACTTCAGTCCATTTCTCCTCTGCACTAACCTGCCATGGTCTCCATTTCTGTCTTAGGATTCTACCTTTAAGATAACAACCTTCAGAAATATTCTCTGCCTCCTTTTCGGAGTACGCATCCCCATTTATATCTTTTATTGCCTTGTCTTACTGTTGCAAGTCTCTCAGGACTAAACATTTCTGTCTGACCCTCTACCTGTTCAAGTTTCTCCTGCGCTATTACGTCATACAGGGAGTTTGCTAACTGAGCTTCAACTCCTTCATCTTTCTCTTTAGTTTTTGGTTCGTGCTGTGACTTATGATAATGGGATCTGGTTGCTGCATAGTCTGGGAAAATACCAGGGTATTTCTGTTTTAATTCCTCAGTTTCTTGGTCTTCCTAGTGCTTCTCCACAACAAAGGGTGTCGCTCCCACCTTGGATCCTGCCAAATCATTCCCAAAAACAAACTGAATTCCTGGAAATGACACTCTGTCAATCACTCCCACTGTAATTTCCCCAGTCTTGAGTTGGCACTCCAACCTGATCTTACATAGGGGAATGCTAAATTTCTGTCCATCTATCCCACAAATTACCACACTCTCGGGTAACAGATCAGAAAAAGTGCAAATTCGCTCATTTCTTAATATCAGCGACTGGTTAGATTCTGTATCTCTCAAAGTTATAACTTCTTGCCCTTCTCCCCCTGTCCTTTCTGTGTAAGCTTTACCCACAGAGGCTAAAAGAAGTCTTAAAACGAGATGTCAAGCAAATCTTGTTGTTACGATTATTTAAAAGATCAGGGCAAGCTCTGAGAAAAATTTATTTTAAACAAAAGAATGCATATTGGGAAAACTGTGAAAATTGAATAATGTGATGAATTGGCTACTGAGAATGGGAAAATTGACAGCAGGCAAAGAGTTTATTAAAAAGTGTTTTGAAGGGAAAATGAATTTTTAATGTTCAACTGAAATTATTGCTTTAAAAATCAAGATCAATATGACGCCTGTTTTTTATGTACAATAGAGTGGAAAACTCAGAGAAGAAACAGAAAAGGTACAAATCAACCATTGTGCTGCAAAGGGCAGAGAAGTGAAGGAGAGAAAAGGGAATACAGCTGAACCACCATCTTGTACGAAAAGTCAAAATACAATATTTTATCAATTTAAAGTATTTCAACAATGTTTAATCACTTAAAAATTACATTTACAGCAAAAACAGGAGGATAATTGTGACACATTTAGAATATTTTCAACTTTAAGAATTAACAGAAATTAAGTAACTTATTTGAAAAGGAAATCCAGGTAGAACTTAAAAATTGTCACAAGCAGAAGTCTTAAAGGGCAAAACCTTATTATCAAATCATCTCCAACATCCATAATTGAATACATGATTATAATCTTTAGAAGACAAACTGAAGAAGATTCGACATTTAATGGAAAAGTAATGATTGAATAATTAAAAACATCGAACAGAGCAATCAATTACATTTGAAAAGAGTTGTAATATTCTTGAAACAGCTTCTAAGTAAGTAAGAATTGTAACATAGAATTGCTTCAGGATTACACATGAAACCTAGAGAAGGGAGTCTGTAAGTTGCAGATCATTTTAAGATGATAAAATGAAAAAGAAGGGACAGATGCATTTGACAATATTTTAAGAGTATTTGGCAATTATATTTAATCAGACTAACTGTATAATTCAGAGAGCAAAATTTAACGGAGGATTTCAGTTTCTTCAAGAATCTGTTGACAACCTCATTCATGATCTTTACTCATTACCAGAGTTTTGTGATAATGGTGGTTCACAATGAGAAGACTTTCAAGACAAAATTGTCACTTGAATTTCAGATTCATCTCTTTCAGATGTATTGCAGTCAAAGGAGGATGTCTCATTGGAAACAGTTATCCAGAGAGTGTTAAATACTGAAATTAGAAAACAGCACAAGTGAATGGTGGAAACAGAATGTCAGTCTAAATTAAGAAGTGCATCAGACGGTGTCAACTGCCTAATGTACAAAAACACAAAAATATCTAATGATAGACACTGAGTGGAAGCTTCCCATCCCCTGAATGGTGTGCACAATGGTAAGTCAGTTGGGAAAGTATGGTGAAATTGGAGAAATGAAATTATCAGCATTGCGAGAAAAGTGAGATTCTGCCACAAAATTTCAACAGCAAGAATCTCAATTGTGAGCTGTAAGAGGCCAATTCATGTATTTGCCTGTCATGAGTACCTAATCTTACTTTACTGACATGTAGTTTCCTATTCTTAAACACACCAGATAGAAACTAGATCATGGTAATTCCCAAACTCGGGGTCAGAGCCAGTACCTGGTTCACTGCGTGCTCACCTGACCCTCCATCTTAGACAGCAATTACCAATATCTCCAGTTACACTCCATAGCCAGTGGCTGCCTGTACCCTCTGTTGGAATCATGATACATCACTGCTCCACTTACAATACCCTCTCAACTTCAGCATTGCCTTTGGAAGGCACCAGCAGCTTTCATTGGAAAGCAGGTGCCAAGACACTTGGTTTGCAGAGACCAGCACCCATTTCATTCAGTGACCCAGACAGCATCTCCGGGCTCCTCAACTTTTCTCTTAGCACTCACTCACTTTGGACATATTTAGATGATCACAACATCTTTGTCTTGCCTTGTCTTTTTGTGCTTTGTTGCCTTGTTCAGAGCTTACAGGCTCACAGTATTTCCATCTTGCCTTGCCGTTTAGCACTGACACAAACTCAGACAGCTTGTCATGGCTGTCAGGAATACTAGGTCAAGGTGGGGGACATGTTGCTGAATGGCACTGTGCTATATCCATGTTAAACCTGTACCATGTGCGAGCAGTATATGTGGCAAACATTACTGATGAGCTGTATTGTTTTTGAACTTGCTCATTGTGGCTCGTTGGAATGATCCCCAATGGATCACAACACAGAAGTTGTGGCTATCCCTGTGGCGGCTGATGCTATGGGATCATGGCTGTCTTTACGGTTGAGATCAGGTCAATGAATAATTTCACCAGTTTCCACACCTCCCGGCCCTCCACCTTATCCCAGATCCAACCCTCCAACTCGGCATCAGCTTCTTGAACTGTCCTATCTGTCTGTCTTCCTTCTCACCTATCCGCTCCACCCTCCACTCTGACCTATCACCATCACCCTCAGCTTCATCTACCAATCGCATTCCAAGCTATCTCCCCGCCAGCACCAACCCCCTCCTATTTATTTCTCAGTTCCCTTGCACCTTCCCCCCTCCCCCACAACCCCCACCCTGGCCCTCACATTCCTGAGGAAGAGCTTATGCTCAAAACGTTGACTCTCCTGCTCCTCAGATGCTGCCTGACCAGCTGTGCTTTTCCAGCACCACACTTTTTGACAATAGATAATCCTTGTCAACCAAAGCAATCAATTGAAAGCTTGAGGCATTGGTTCATATACTGAGGGAACAGTGGGACTGGCACAGAATGAAAAGGCTATGATTGCTGCTGGGATAGCAAGCTTAACCTGATGACCATGGCCTCCCACCAACTGCACAATGGGAGTCTGGAGACTTTTGTGGGTGCAGCACATTTTTGCATTTAGATATCAAACAACATGTCCAGTCAATGGCTTCCTGTACCATGCACAGGCCAGTATCCTGGTGAAATCATATACACCTCAGGCCAGCTTGCCTCTGGAAAAGTAGAAAGCAATGTTTCCTTCGCCTGCCCACAAAGTATCATTAGACAGCAATGGACAATGAACTGTAAATTGTTGAAGAATTGCTAGAATCAACATGTGGCTAATTTCCATGTAAATCTGAGACATCCCAAACACTAATACTTCTTCAGTAAGCTAAAATAAGGGCATTTGTCCCTGAACACTTTGATGGATATGATCTCCTACTGAGATCTTTTTTTCTCCATCTCCCCTCTCTTTCAGCAATTTGTTATCCTCTGTGCTGCCTTTGTTCATTCTTGAGTTGAAACTTTATTGCTGGAACAGCACAGCAGGTCAGGCAGCATCCAGGGAACAGGAGATTCGACGTTTTGGTCTGTGCTGCCTTTGTTCATTCTCCCTATCATGCTACAGACCAAGGGGAGGTGGTAACTACATCAGCTATACAAACAGTCTGACCACAGCCCTCAAAATGAGAACCAAGGCTTTCATACTGACCTATACTGATCCCTGCAAATTTCACCAACATAACATAATGATATAAACTACCAAACACTTAATACTCAATAAAAAGTAGGAGCTATCAATCTGTAAAAATAGCGAATGATCCCTTTAGTGCATTGCCTTTCCTGTTTGTATTATAGATATGTGAGGTTAAGATAGAGCATTAGTGAGGTAGTAAATAATGAGAAAGATAGCCTTAGATAACAGAGGGATACAGATGGACTGATCAGTGTCGAACAAAATTCAATCTAGATAATTATGAGGTGATGCACTTAGGTAGGACAAACAAGGCAAGGGAATACATGATGAACAGTTGGACCCTGGGAAATGGGGCAGTTAGATAAAGAAGGCATATGGAATACTTGCCTTTCTTAGCCAAGTAATGAAGTTTAAACATTGAGAGCTTATGCTAGAGCCGTCTAAAATGTTCATCAGGCCACAGCTAGTATATTGTGCGCAGATCTGAAATCCACGTTAAAGAAAAGCTATGATTGCATTGGAAAGGGTACAGAGAAGATTGATCAAGATGCTGCCTGGGCTGGAGAATTTTAGTTACAAAGAGAGATTGGACAGACTGGGTTAATTTCTCTTGGAGCAGAGGGGGACATGAGGAGCAAAATTGGGTAGATAGGAAGAGAACTCCCTTTGGTGGAGGGATCAATGGCATAGATTTAAGGCAGGGAGTTTAGAGAGGACCTAAGGAAACATTTTAGTGTTGTGTCACTGGAACTCATTGCCTGTAAAGATGATAGAGGCAGAAACCCTCATAATAGTTAAGAAGTATTTCGATGGGCACTTGCAATGCAAGGCATCTTAGGCTAAATGCCAATGGGATTAGAATTGTTGGGTGGTTGTTTTTGACAGACGTCAGGCTGAAGGATCTTTTCTGTTCTGTAGACCTCTATGGCTGTAGTTATTCTGGTTCATTCTCCCAGCAGTCCCACAATGTCCTCATCAAAATGGCGTACAGCCAGATTTTGCAGCATCCATCTTGTAGTGAGGGAGGCCTAGTCAATGGATCAGTGGAAAGTGAATTCAGAAAAGAATGTCCTTGTGTAGCCGAAGCAATAGGGATTGTCAAAGATGAATGAGCTGTCATTCCAATCCCTGCAGTCGCTGTTTCCACACCAGATGGAGTGGGCCACCTGTAAATGTTCCAGTCTGGAAACCTTCCCTGGAGAAGGATGGTTTTAAAAATCCTGCTGTCTGGTATCGACATTACTGCTTTATAGAGCAGACTCAAATTCCATTGCTGTTCAAATCAGAAAGTATAATCATTTCAACTGAGTGGTCCTGTGTGACAAAACCATCTGTAAGTTTACTGACTTGCAACTCAAAGGCATTTTTTAAACTGTTAAAAAATAGAAATTGCAATTACAGTATAGTACACCTTTCCCGTAAAAAGAAACTCGAGATGTCTTCCAACAAAATTAAAGGCAAGATGCTGGGGGAAATTAGAAAATGTATGAGAGAAAAGGTCAATCCGTAGGGTGGGTTTTGAGTAAGAGTTGAATTGTGGTGCGAGTTATAAAGAAGTTAAGGAGGTTGGCAACTGAGTTCAAAGAAAAAGGCAGAGAGGGTGAAAAACATCACCATCAGCATTGAAGCAAATGGTTCCTCTGAATGACACGAGGTTGAAGATTTGCAGGAGTTGATAAAAATTGATCAGAGACTTGTCTGAGAAAAAAATTATGGAGAGATTCGAAGACAAGGATAAGGATTTAATGTTGATTATTTTGAGTGACAGGAGTCACATTGGAGGTTCTTGACAAGTGGGGCAAAATGTGGAATAGGAAATAGGCTGCTGTACTTCGAACAAATTGTTGCTTATTGAGGTTGGAGAAGGAGGGATCAGCAAAACCTGACAGAGGACTTGTTCCTTTATGAAACCTGATCATGAGCGTTTTCTTCAGGCTAGGGATAATCCTGGGACATTTACTGAAACATTTACAGCAAGTAAAAGATTTTTGAAAGGCCGACTGACATAGACCCTCCCAAATTAATTTTTGCATCAGTCTTAAAGAGGGTGACGAGTGTTGAAATCATATGAAAATATTTAAGATCAGAACTAGTGAAGGAGGTTAGAATTCACCATTTTAGGAGCTGTATTGATCTCTGGAACAAGTGACACTATTCAGGAAAGGCCACTAGTCCAAAACAACCTGGGTCCTGGAGGACTTTGGATAAGTTAATGATTCTGTAAGAGTTACTGTTGAGCTGTATTGGGCTCCACCCAATCTGAAAATGTCACACCGTCTTCGAGTGGAGAAACAGTTACTCCTGAACCCATTCTGATGGAGACAGTTGTAACGTACCAGGCTCAAAAAGTGTCGAGCTGGAAAAGCACAGCCATTCAGGCAGCATCCGAAGATCAAGAGAGTCAAGGTTTCAGACATAAGCCCTTCATCAGGAATGTGCCCCTGCTCCTCGGATGCTGCCTGACTGGCTGTGCTTTTCCAGCACCACACTTTTTGACTCTGATCTCCCGCATCTGCAGTCCTCATTTTCTTCTAACATACCAGGCTGCATAATAGTTGTGATTATGCCTTACTAGTTAAGGTTTTAAGGAGTGTGTTAAAGGAGTGTGAGCGAGCTTAAAGAGGCAGCAAGGTTTAGAGAGATTCCACAGCACAATGTGGCATGGCTATGGAGGGTGGAACAATTAGAATCAGGAACGTGCAAGAAATTAGAATTGGAGGAATGGAGAGATCTTAAAGTTTTGTAAGGCTGGAGGAAGCTACTGACTTAGCGAGGTGTGACATCATGGGGCAATTTAAAAAGAATAGAGAATTTCATCATTAGGTTTTAAATTTGCTCACTGAGCTGGTAGGTTTGTTCTTAGACGTTTCGTCACCATGCTAGTTAATGTCATCAATGAACCTCTGGTGAAGTGTTGGTGTTCTGTCCCACTTGCTATTTATCTGTATCGGGTTGTTGTAATGGGTGATATCATTTCCAGTTCGGTTTCTGAAAGGTTGGTAAATGGGGTCCATATTGATATGTTTGTTAATGGAGTTCTGGTTGGAATGCCAGGCCTCTAGGAATTCCCATTTGTGTCTTTGTTTAACCTGTCCCAGGATGGATATATTGTCCCAGTATAACTGGTGTTTCTATTCATCTGTGTGCATGGACACTAGTGATATTTGGTCATGTCTGGTGCTAGCTAGTTGGTGCTCATGTCGTTTCCTGACCATTTGTCCAATGTAATGCATGTTGCAGTCCTTGTAGGGTATTTTGAATATAATGTTTGTTATGCTGGTTGTTGGTATGGGGTCCTTTAAATTCATCAGGAGTTGTTTCAGTGTGGTGGTAGTTTTGTGGGCTAGCATGATGCCTAGGGGCTGGAGTAGTCTGGTTGTTATCTCTGAGATGTCATTAATGTATGTCAGGGTGGCTTGAGTCTCTGGGCATGTTGTTTCTTCTTGTTTAGGTCTGTTGTGCAGAAATTGGCAGAGTGCGCTTATCGGGTACCCGTTGTTCCTGACTACATTGTAGAGGTGGCAATGATTTCATCACTGTAGCATATCCAGATTGAGACTTAATGTAGTTCAGAGAACACAGGCATGATGTATGAATGGGACTTGGAGCAACTTAGGGCATGAGAAGAAGGGATTTTGAAGACATTGAGCTTACAGAGTCAGAGACCATCCAGGAGTATATTGGAGTAGTCAAATCTAGAATTAACCAAAAGCATTGATGAGGGTTTTGGTGGTGAATGAGTTGGAATAGAGGCAGAATCAGGCAATGATTAAGAGACAGCCTTGTTGATACTCAGATATGAAGCTAGATTCTGATCTTGGAATCAAAGACACTGAGTTTATGAACAGGTGTATGCAGTTGTCAATGAAAAAGATGGAATCAGTGGAAGAGATTTCATGATCATGAGCAACGAATTATTTGCTTCAATTGTTTGTGGCTTTTCCAATGTTAATTTGGAGGTAACCTCTGGTCATTTAGCACTGTTTATCAGATGTGTATTATAGTGGATCAGGGACAGTAAATATGTATAAAATTAATATATTAAGGTAATTCTTCAAAGAGATAAGACAAAAATGATAAAACACACCCTATCCAGTTTTCAGTTTGCTGCAGTAATTGGATGGGGTATTAAATGCTGGAAATAAAGGTCAACACAGAAAATGCTGGAAGTCTTCAACAGGTCAATCAACATCTGTAAAGAATAATAGAGTTAACATTGGAGGTTGATAACCTTTCAGAGTTCAGCATCTGCAGTCTTTTGCTTTTCCAAAAATGCTAATATTTTTACTTGCTGTGTTGAAAGGTCTTCCCTCATGTTACTGTTGGTTCTACAGGCAATCACCATGAATGAGTTCACTCCTTCTCACTCTATCCGCCAATTGGAACCATCCTTATGTGCCTTGTCAAGCCCCCTCATGATTTTGAATGCCTCTATCAAACATGCTCTTAATTTTCTCAGTAATGAGAAAATACCAGCTGCTAATGCCATGACTGACGATATTCTGTCTTAGAACCATTTTTGTAAATCTTTTCTGCACAATTGCTGAAGAATTTAGATCATAGACTTCCTACAGTCTGGAATCAGGCCATTTGGCCCATTGAGTCCATACTGACCCTCCAAGGAGGGTCCCATCCGGCTACCCTATCCCAGCATTTCCTACAGATAATCCACTTAACCTGCATATCCCTGGACAGTATGGGCAATTTAGCAAGGCCACCCCACCTAACCTGCACATATTTGGACTGTGGGAGGGAACCGGAGCACACCCATGCAGATACAAGGAGAATGTACAAACTGCACATAGACAGTTGTCCAAGGGTAGAATCAAATCTGGTGCTGTGAGGCAGCAGTGTTAACCACTGAGCCACCATGCCACCCCTTCCTCTTCATGTTAATCATGAGGTCTTTCCTCTTGATGTTAATAAGTAAATCATGTAGGATCAAAACAAACTCAGGTTTAATTTCTTAAATGTAAAGTGATAAATAATACCCAATGATTGAGACGATGACACTTGCCCCTCATTGATGGATTGGTATATAGAGAGAAATAAAACAGACCACCAGATGCCAAGCCACTTCATTTGGCTAGTCACAAAATAAAAAAAATGCTGACATTTCCTTCCACTCTGCATCTATTTTGAGAGAATAACCATATCAATGCTGCATCAATGCATTGACAAGATTCACTTTAAAAACTATGTTATTTGCCTATCTCTACAGAACAGGAGAGGGAGGTGCAGACTGAACAGCTACTATCATTGAATTTTGTAAATTAGAATTTTAAAGTTAGAATGCAGATTCTCCACCACACATACATTATTTAGTGTTTGTTTAGCAGACATTCATTAGCATATCTAACTGCATGGTTAATCCTATTGTTATAGTAAGACTGAAGGTCTTAATCCACATTATGCTCTTATTAGCCTTGCCACATCAAGACACATCCATCACCTCTGTCACAATTGCTCCAGGCAACATAGAAAATGAAATATATGAAAATATTATTAATAGATTTTATATCCAGACCATTTAAACAGTTCTGCAATATTAAGAAGCATTAACAGAAAGGTATAGAATATGGCCATTTATACTATAACGGTACATTTGAGCATCTCTGAATTCAACTCAAATTATGCCAATGCAAAATTATTTACATCACACTTTGACTGTCAATGGTTGGATGTGCACAGTAAATTGTTTGCTGATCCAGCAGCAATGCGGAATATGTAGGGGTTACCAGCAGGGGCAGGAAGCTAAGGCATAGACCCTAGTGCTTCTCCTGTTTCCAGACACTCATTTACCTCACCTCTCTCAACCTTAGGTCCACCCTCTCCCATTCTTCAGAATTGATAACAGTGTTCAAAATATTGCCCCTCAGACTGCTGGGGACCCTTTTGAGATTTTTTGAAAAGGCTAATCTTTAATCTTTTTGCAAAGGCTAATCTTTAATCTTTTGCAAAGGCTAATCTTTGCAGGGCTAAATCTTTTTTTTCACTAACTGGTTTATTCAGTGATGCAGTTAAATAGGAGGAGCCCCATTATACATTAATTGGACTCATACAGAATCAGAATTAGGAGAAAACATCAATTACCTCTAAAATCAATGACCCTTTATTAAAATTAAAGCCACAGCACACAATACAAGCATTAGTTTCTTCGACCATATTTAAATCGACTCAAGACACCAAGCTAAGGTGAACAAATTTTTTTTTCAAAATATCCGACACACTTCTAAATATAAAAAGCCATCATTCCAAACACACTTTCCACAGACTGGTAAAGCCACAACTGATGTGTTTCCATACGCACAAAGCTGGAACATTAGCAGTTTGATAGCTGCTAAAATCGCAAGAAAAATAAAGAAATATATGATATCCAGCTTATGGCCTTGATGCAGTGAATTCTGGTTTTATAAACACATACACACACATGCATGCACATGCACACTACACACACCCACAACACGCACATACACGACACACATCCATAACACGCACAGAATACACACACACCCACACTCACATCATGCACATGCACACAAGATTCATATATGCACAACAAGCACGCACACAACATGCACACACACTCACACAATGCACACACACACATGCACGCACACTCACACAATGGACACATACTCACATCATGCACTCATACACTCACAATATGGAAGCACACAACATGCACACGCACACTGACATCATGCGCGCACACACTGACATCATGCACATATACAACATGCACACACACAGACACAATGTGCACACACACTCACAACACGCACACACACAACATGCACACATATAACATGAACACTCTCACAAACACAACATGTAAACACACACACAACATGCATAAGCATACACATATAATTACAGAATCACACACACTCACATGTTAAAGAGAATAGTGTACAATACAAAGTAAAATGGAAGAACATACAGTTTACACCAGAGTTTCCAAAACAAACACAACATGTAAACACACACACAACATGCATAAGCATACATATGTAATTACAGAATCACACACACACTCACATGTTAAAGAGAATAGTGTACAATACAAAGTAAAATGGAAGAACATACAGTTTACACCAGAGTTTCCAAACATTTTCCCACAGAGACCTCACTTCAAGGATCTCTCAGTGAGAGCTGTAAGATTAGTGGCAGGCTAGAAAGGATATGCATGAGTGGTGGGTAGTGGGAGGAGAGGAACTGTAAGACCATGAATAGGGTCTGTCAGAGGAGATGATGTGGAATAGCAAAGGTTACGAGGAAGTTTTATTTTTCTTTAAAAGCATATAAAGTCTGCCATTTGTACAATCCCAAGAACCAGGCCTCAAAAGTGAGTTATTTAGTGTCCACAGATTGCATTAAATGTGAGAGTTTAAAGCTTTTTCACAGCTGATCACTCAATCAGAGCTCCATGACAGCCATTACTGCCATGAAACTCAGAACACCAATAGTTTAATACATATTTCCACTCTGGGAAACCTTGGTTTAGAGCTCTTTGGATATTATCGAAGCATAAGGTTTTATACTCAGATCATTGTTCATTAGTTGGTTTCTTAGAGCATCAACAGTGGCAAATCTTGTAGTTATCTTTTAAATTCTCAGTTCTGTTATGCATCTTTCTAGTCAGTGCTGTCAAACTAGGCACTTTTATCTTGACAGAGCGAATTTTCTCAATCTGCATTAAGTTGTGCATTCTTAAATACATCCCCTCCTGTCAACCGTAGATACCAATGTCATAGACAGAGAGAGGGATTGGGAAGTAAGGCAGGATTTCAGAGAGTTAGGGTGGAAGATGAGAACTAAAACAAACAGAGTTGTTATCTCTGGTTTGTTACCCATACCACTTGATAGCGAGGCAAGGAATAGGGAGAGATATCAGCTGAACCCGTGGCTGCAGGGAATGTGCAGGAGGGAGGGTCTCAGGTACTTGGATAATTGGGGCTCATTCTGGGGAAGGTGGGACCTCTATAAACAGAACAGTCTTCACTTGAACCAGACGGGTACTAATATCCTGGGTAGGAAATTTGCTGGTGTAGTTCAAGTGGGTTTAAACTAGCTCAGCAGGGGGATGGGAACCTGTGTTGTAGTTCCAGTACACAGGAAAATGAGAGTAGGGAGGGCATGGACAGGATTTCACAGTCACAGGAATGTGCTGGCAGACAGCAAGCTGGTTTGAAGTGTGTCCACTTCAATGCCAGAAGTATCCAAAATAAGGTAGATGAGCTTGCAGCATGCAAAAGTACATGGGACTTCGATGTTGTGACCATTTCGGAGATACGGATAGATCAGGGTCTGGTATGGATGTTACATGTTCCAGGGTTTAGATCTTTCATTAAAAACAGGTAAGGTAGTAAAAGAGGGGGAGGTGTGGCCTTGTTAGTCAAGAATAGTATAACAGTGGCTGAAAGAACTTTTGATGAGGACTTGTCTACTGAGGTAGTATGGGCTGAGGTTAGAAACAGGAGAGGAGAGGGAGTTTTTATAGGCCTCTGCAGGGTTCCAGGGATGTGGAGGAGAGGATCAGAAAAATGATTCTGGGTAGGAGTGAAGGTAACAGGGTGGTCATTATGGGGGACTTCAGCTTCCCCAACATTGACTGGAAATGCTATAACTCTAGTATGTCGATGGATCATTTTTTTGTCCAATGTGTACAGGAGGGTTTCCTGACAGTATGTTGAAGGGCTGACAAGAGGGGAGGCCGCACTGGATCTGGTGCTTGGTAATGAACCAGGCCAGGTGTTTGATTTAGTGGGAGGTAGCACTTTGGAGAGAGTAACTATAATTCAGTTACGTTTAGTTTAGCGTTGGAAAGGGATAGGTGCATGCCACAGGGCAAGAGTTATAGATTGGAGAAAGGCAATTATAATGTGATCAGGTAAGACTTAGGATGTATAAAATGGGGATGGCGACAATCGAAATGTGGAGCTGCTTTAAGGAAGAGAAATTGCATGTCCTTGATAAGTATGCCCCTGTCAGGCAGGGAGAAAGTGATAAGGTAAGGGAACCACAGTTTACTACAGAAATTGCATCTCTTGTTAAGTGGAAGAAGCGGAAGGCTTATGTGATGATGAGATGGTTCAGATGAGGCGATGGAGAGTTACAGATTAGCTGGGAAGGATTTAAAAAGAGAGTTACCAAGAGCAAAGAGAGGATATGAGCAGTCTTTAACAAATAGAATAAAGGAGAACCTTAGAGCTTTCTATAGGTATGTGAGGAATAAAAGGATGATTAGGGTAGGAATAGGGCCAGTCAAAGACAGAAGTAGGAAGTTGTGTGTGGACCCTGTGGAGATTGGAGAGGTGCTAAACAAGTATTTCTCATCTGTTTTCACTCAGGAAAAGGAGAATATTGTAGAGGAGAAGAATGAGATACGAGATATTAGACTAGAAAGGATTGAGATTAGTAAGAAAGATGTGGTATCAATTCTAGAAGGAGTGAAAGTAGCCAAGTGCTCTGGGCCAGATGGGATTTATCCCAGGATTCTCTGGGAAGCTAGGGAGGAGATAGCGGAGCCTTTGGCTTTAATCTTTGAGTTGTCATTGTCTACAGGTTTAGTGCCAAAGGACTGGAGGATTGCATATGTTGTGCCCTTGTTCAAGAAGGGCAGTAGAGATGACTCAGGTAATTATAGACTAGTGAGCCTTGCGTTTGTTGTAAGAAAAGTTTTGGAAAGGATTATAAGAGATAAGATTTATAATCATCCAGCAAACAACAATTTGATTGCAGATAGTCAACATGGTTTCGTCAAGGGCAGGTCATGTCTCACAAACTTCATTGAGTGTTTTGAGAAGGTGACCAAGCGTGAGGGTAGGGCAGTGGACATGGTTTATATGGACTTCAGTAAAGCCTTTGATAAGGTTCCACATGGTGGACTATTGGAGAAAATGTGGAGGCTTGGGATTGAGGGTGATTTAGCAGTTTGGATTAGAAACTGGCTTTCTGAAAGAAAGCAGCAAGAGGTGGTTGATGGAAAATACTCAGCCTGGAGTCCAGTTACTAGTGGTGTGTCACAAGGATCTGTTTGGGACCACGACTGTTTGTCATTTTTATGAATGACCTAGACGCAGGCGTAGGTGGATAGGTTAGTAAGTTTGCAGATGACACTAAAGTTGATGGATAGTGGAAGTGTGGAAGAATGTTACAGGTTGCAGGGGGACTTGGATAAACTGCAGAATTGGGTTGAGAGGTGGCAAATGGAGTTCAATACAGCTAAATGTGAAGTGATTCACTTTGGGAAGAATAACAGGAAGGCAGAGTACTGGGTCAATGGAAAGATTCTTGGTAGTGTGGATGGACAGAGAGATCTTGGAGTCCATGTACATAGATCCCTGAAAGTTGCCACCCAGGTTATAGTGCTGTTAAGAAGGCATACGGTGTGTTAGGTTTTATTGGTAGAGGGATTGAGTTCCTGAATTGTAATGTCATGCTCCAAATATACAAAACGCTAGTGTGGCCACATTTGGAATATTGTGTACATTTCTGGTCACCCCATTACAGGAAAGATGTGGAAGCATTGGAAACGGTACAGAGGAGATTTACCAGGATGTTGACTGATCTGGAGGGAAGCTCTTGTGAGGAAAGGCTGAGAGACTTGGGTCTGTTCTCATTGGAAAGAAGAAGGCTAAAAGGGGATTTGATAGAGACATACAAGATGATCAGGGGATTAGATAGGGTAGACAGTGAAAATCTTTTTCCTAGGATGACGATGTCAGCTTGTATGAGGGGGCATAACTATTGAGGGTTGAAAGAATTAAAACAGATGTCAGAGGCAGTTCTTTACCCAGAGGGTGGTAAGGGCATGGAATTCCCTGCCTGCTAAATTGGTTAAATCAGCCACATTAGAGATTAGATTACTTACAGTGTGGAAACAGGCCCTTTGGCCCAACAAGTCCACACCGACCCGCCGAAGCGTAATCCACCCATTCCTGTACATTTACCCCTTTACCTAACACTACGGGCAATTTAGCATGGCCAATTCACCTGAAGTGCACATCTTTGGACTGTGGGAGGAAACCGGAGCACCCGGAGGAAACCCACACAGACACGGGGTGAATGTGCAAACTCCACACAGTCAGTCGCCTGAGTCGGGAATTGAACCCGGGTCCCTGGCGCTGTGAGGCAGCAGTGCTAACCACTGTGCCACCGTGCCGCCCAAATATTTTTTAAGAGTTTTAAACAATCCTTGGATAAGCACATGGATGATGTTGGGATAGTGTAGGGGGATGAGCTTAGATTAGTTCGCAGGTCGGTGCAACATCGAAGGCCAAAGGGCCTGTTCTGCACTGTATTATTCAATGTTCTAAAAATAGTAATTGGAAAAAACAGCTTGTTTGCTTATCCTGTGTTTGCTAGGATTATGTTTTCAATAATGATAAGTATAGGCAAGGCTTCATCTTCAACATGTGAAGATTCTCACAATGGTATAAAATCAGAGATATTTGTCATGCTTATCATGGAGGCTGGTTAGATGATTTCTTTGCCTTTGCAGAAAATGTCAATTTCAGCTCAGATGGTCTCATCTGGTTTCATCTCAAGGGAGAAATTGTTTGGTTTGACAACACTGGCTGGAGAGAAGCACGAGAGACGTTCAGTTAACGGCAAGCAAGTTCTGCTGCTATTCCAAGAAACTAACTAATAATCTATAATCTCTGGTTATAATTCTATGCCTCAATATCTTCCCAAAGTGGAGGGGGTTACAACCACTAATCATCATCGGTTTCATGAAGTTTGGCCAACCAGATGATCCCTGTGGCTGTATTTTGGTTGCTTTATGAAACCATTTCCATCCATGAAAACCTCAAGTATTAAATTGGCCCCGGCTTTCAAAGAGCAATAGTCCATACTTAAAATAATGTTTCAGATCAAAAATGATCCCTTGTGTGTTTAGGTGAGGAAGAGAGAGCAAGAGAGTTACTTTGTTGAAGTTCTGGTTTTGCCTCTGGTACTATAGAATGGCATTACTCACAGTGCACTGTGACAAATCAGATAGAGATTTTAGAATTAAATACCATGACAAAAGAAAATGAATAACAAATTTAAGCAATTTATGTAGTTTCAGCTGTTATTAAAAATAATTAGTGATGGCTCCACTGTTTCGGGTGAGGGTTTTTTTGTGTGTGTGTTAGAATGGGTGAGTGATGATGAGTGGGAGTGCAGTGAGTTTGTTGGTTGTCAGTTTTAACCATTTATGTTGGCAAGAGTCAGCAGGGCAGGGACAAGGACAACAATCCCAGTCATCTCAACATTCTCCAGTGTTGCAACAAGATAATTTCAGAGAGGGCTGGAAACCCACATTGAAAACTCAGAGAGAAGAAAGAACCTTACAGAGGAAATGGCATGACGTTAATAATGTGAATGCTTGGAAATAAGAGACTGGAATAGAATACCAGCTGCAATTACTCTTCTTGAGCAAGTTTTACAAAAATAGAAGCAGCCTTCCATTTTAATATAACTGCAAAAGCAAAATATTGTGGATGCTAGAAATCTGAAGTAAGAACAGAAAATGCTCAGCAGGTCTGGCAGCATCTGTGGAGAGAAAAATAGAGTTGACATTTCAAGTTTATAACTTTTCTTCCAAATTTATGTGTTCTCATTATAACTGTCAGGTTTGTACTTTTTTGGTAACAACAAGGTACATAAGGTTTCACTTTGACTTGGCGATATAATTTATTGCTTCAACTAAGTTTCTTGTGTTACAATAATAGATGAATTGCTATTTGATGTTTGGTGCAATTGAAAGGACAGATGTTATAAATTCTCCGTTACCCACCACTGTGTGCAATACTTTATGGGGAAATTAATCAATGCATCTCCACAACTTTGGATAAACATTGACAAACAACATAAAAATGATCACAGACTGGTAATGAGCAAAAGTCATACAAAATCAACTTGTGTATTGTAACATGCACATCTGACTGGATTTTTCTCTTCGTTGTCCCTCACTGCTCAACTTTGTGAAGTTGGTGTTATAGAGATTGGTGAGGATTGTATGAACATCGATAGTAGGTTACTCCTGCAACAAAGTAGAAACAGAAAGTGCTGGAGAAACTCAGCTGCTCTGGTAACATCTGTGAAGAGAGGACAGAATAAGCATTTCAAGTCCAGTACGACTCTTCTTCTGATGAAGAAGTTCTGAAGAAGACACATATCATGGTAAGCATGGACAAGTTGGACTGAAGGGTCTGTTTCCGCGCTGTACATCTCTATGACTCTATCACATTCTGTTTCTCTCTCCACAGATGTTGTCAGATCTGCTGAGTTTCTCTAGTACTTTCTGTTTCTGTTTCAGACCTCCAGCATCTACAGTATTTACCACAATAAGCAAGGTCTTTTATTTGTTTCAACATCATTCATTTTCCATTAGAGTCATATTGAAAACCAGGAGCAGAACTATCAGATTAATAAATACAAAAGGAAAATATGATTATGATCCACTCTTTGTAACTTGAAATAAATGTCACCTTGCTGCTTGACTTACAGCAAAATAACATCACTACAAGAAAATTTACAGGGGCTGCTACAGAATGAACTCTGTCCCTGCCACAGCCTGTAATGTAGTGGAAATATGTGAACTGAGACCTCTGTGAGTTTAAAAATTGAACAGCATTATTCTTCTTGGAGCTTTGATCCATAACCTCAGGATATTTGACACACAAACCTCTAGCTACTTCAAAGCTCATTAACAAACATAAAACAGAGAGTCAACAAATAATACATTCCTTTTACAGATGACTGCTACTTATAAAATCAATTTTCCAACCCCCTTCAAAATCTCAGAGGAGCACTGCAAACGAGAAAGAGAAGCCTTCACAATTAGTTAATGGCTGACACTGAAGAAATGCACAGTAGACTCTCTGAGCTTCGCAGTGGCATAGAATTCTAAACACGTGAGGAAATGTGATTTAACACTTGTGTGCCTGCCAAATGGAGAAGGCACAGAACTGAGTCAGTGCTTTTGTGTGATTCAGGATGGTAGGCATATGAGCCAAAACAGGAATGAGCAGGAAGACAGAGAATTACGATGCAGTGCGCTGAGTCAGAAATGTGCATGGATAGATTTTGCAGAGAGAATGCCAATGCAATCTGTTTGCAATCCCTGCAGTGGAACAGGTCGACTCAATATTCGATCAGTATTGGGCCTCATTTTAATCAAATCAGTGATCTGTTGGTACTAGTGAGGTTCAGCATTCCAGGAAAGGTGATTTGCACGGTTAGAAGTTGGAGGCAGCCAGAAGGGTCCAACGTGATACAGCATATCTTGTTAGGCCACACAAAGTCATGGAATCCTAGAGATGTACAACAAGGAAACAGACTCTTTGGTCCAACTCGTCCATGCTGACCAGATATCCTAAATAAATCTAGTTCCATTTTCCAGCACTTGGCCAATATCCCTCTAAGGAGAAAGTGAGGTCTGCAGATGCTGGAGATCAAAGTTGAAACTTTATTGCTGGAACAACACAGCAGGTCAGGCAGCATCCAGGGAACAGGAGATTCGACGTTTCAGGCACAGGCCCTTCATCAGGATGGTGGTCTGCTGGTCTAGCAATTTCTTTATTCCTGAAGAAGGGCCTGTGCCCGAAACGTCGAATCTCCTGTTCCCTGGATGCTGCCTGACCTGCTGTGCTGTTCCAGCAATAAAGTTTCAACAATATCCCTCTAAACCCTTCCTATTCATATACCCATCCAGATGCCTTTTAAATGGTGTCATTGTACCATGTAGCCAGGAAGACCGGGGAGGTATAAATCCAATGAGCATTCAATGACAAATCCAATGAGCATTCAATGACAAAACCAATGACAAACCCATTCACTGCCGTCTAGCTTACTGAATGGGCCCTCAAACTGGTTTTTCAGCATTTTCAAGGTTAATAGCATTTGTTTTGGATTGATGTTCTGGAAAGCATCCAACTGAACATACCATGTGACTTGTTTCTAATTACGTTTGCATATGGAAACTCGGTCTCTTTGGCCCCACACACTGCTCTAAGAACGGCCACAATAAAGTTCAATTTGTTCCTTAAGGCTGCATTCCTGGAATATTGTCTCTCTCAATGTAACAGGAGATGGATCTGGGCATTCAGATCAGACTAATTTTCAGTCCAACAACTTCCCATTTGTTTTCTCTGCAGCGTCGGAGGCTGAAATCATGAGTGGCACAGATAAGGTGAACGGTCAAGGTCTGTTCCTCAGGATGGGGGAGTTCAAATCTAAAATGCATAGGGTTAAGGTGAGAGGGGGAAGATTTAAAAAGGTCCTGAGAGGCAATTCTTTCACACAGAGGGTGGTGTGTATGTGGAACGAGCTGCCAGAGGAAGTGGTGGAGGTGGGTACAATTACAACATTTAAAAGACATTTGACAAGATTGGAAGGCTTTTAAGGGATATGGGCCAAATGCAGGCAAATAGAACTAGCTCCGTTTCGGAAACCTGACCAGCATGCATGAGTTGGGCTGAAGGGCCTGTTTCCGTGCTGTATGACTCTATGACTCTAAACGATTTGAACCTTCTGGGAAAGTCATGACATTTGTTCTCTGTCATCACTCGATCAGTTCACCCTCCTGGAGGATTTCAGGGGTCATATTCAGTACTGGATAAGTTCTCATTGTGACAAAGGAATTGAGTTACTGAAACACAGAAAACATTCCACTTTTTGACTTACCATGTACTTGGCCTTTGTTTTCTCACTCCAAATTCATCTCCTAATCTTGAAAGTACAGGAAGAATTCTGTTGAAAAAGGTAATGGTTCCGAATGAGTTAATGTTCACGTTACATTGAGTCCTACCCATTCTGTTGATGTCACATACGGTCAGTGGGTTGTGACAATGAACCATAACTCCCGACAGCCTGAGTAAGCATGCCAGGCTTGTATTTATTGTTATCATGCAATAACGCATCTTGACAACTGAAAACAGTGTCTCCTCTGTAATGAATATACAGTGGTATAAATTCTGCCACTGATCATTAGTCAGGTCTTTGACAATGTGTAAACAAAGAAGGATTAGTGACAGCTAACTACCTCAAACTACCCTCACCATGAACCACTGAAGGTGATAGTGACACGGAGTGGCAGTGACAGACAGGACAATACCACATGTTCCATCGATGTCTATCAGACTAGACGTTTGGACAGACGCCAGGAAATCAAGTAATTGGTAGGAATCTAACCTTAATAGTTTTAAAACGTTGCTGGATAATTGGACATGAGAATTTCCATTGTTACAATATGTGTTGGAATGTGGCCAGGCAGGACCCCCCACCTCAACGTTCATGCCCCTATTCAAAGCTGAATTGCATTCCTTTCTGCTGGTCTAGCAATTTCTTTATTCATTGTTTCAATTGTCTTTGTCATGGAAGTTGTTCAGAAAGGCTTTCCAGGGCATGAGCCCAGGTTTTCTGTTGCCTCCAGGAGGATCTGGAGACGAACCTGAGGAAACAGCTCTATTTTGCAGTCGTTGGGGAGAATATCTTGAATAATGGTCAGTACAACATCGTGGGCCAAATGGCCCATTCCTGTGCTGTATGATGAGAGGTGGCAGAGATCGGCAAACACAGAGCCTGGATGACAGTGCAGCAAGTCTTTTAATTGTCTTGCAGAGGAACAGGAACTATTACAACCATTTATTGCTCTGTGAAATATAACTCAACTAGCTCCCCCATTCCCTCAGCAGTCTGATACATCCATTCCCATTATCAGCCCGTACATCATCTAGTGCAAAATGTATGATACCAAAATGAGGTCAGGAGCTGAAATTTTAAAATTGCAGGTTCTGAGGCAGTAGTGACGGTGATGGAGCTCTGACTGAGTGATACTGGCTGTGCTCCCACTGTAACTGGGTCCTGTTGAGATAGACCCCCACCTGATACTCCCAGAGCCATCATGATCATTTTCATGCTTCAAAAATGGAGTCATTCTGAGAAGGAGTTTGACAAGCTGCGCTTTTCCAGCAACACATTTTCAGCCCTGTTCTATGCCAATTCTCATTCTTAGTACAAACAAAAGCTCATTTATTCCTTGCTGCGTTCACAACAGACACTAGATTATTCTTGTCACTTTGTTATTTTGTGGTATCAGCAGTTTCCTTCACGGTTCCTTTCTTCATTCTGACGACCTTTTTCTCCTACTGAATAGCTCCCAATATGTTTGCATCTTGCTGTTCTGTACTCTCAACATGTGCGCAGCAATACTGGGCCAGTCAGCTCTTGACCTCACTACAGCCTTGTCTCAAATAAGAAAGTAAGGAGCTGAAGCCAAGAGGTGGTGAGAGTGACATCAAAGCAGCTGCACTTCAACAAATGTGGCATCCAGCAAAATTGAAGTCCATGCGTATGAGGAGCAGAACTATCCTCTGTCTGATGGAATGAGCTGTCAGAGGAAGTGGTGCAGGCTCATACAATTGCAACATTTAAGAGCCATTTGGCTGAGTATATGAATAGGAAGGGTTTGGAGGGATATGGGTCGGGTGCTGGCAAGCAGGACTAGACTGGGTGGGGATATGGTCGGCATGGACAGGCTGGACCGAAGGGTCTGTTTTCATGCTGTACATATGACTCGATATTATACCAAGATGGCGACATTTATTGGAGGTCAATCATCTGACTCCCAGCACAGTGCTGCAGATGTCCCTCAGATTAGTGTCCTCAGTCAAACTATCTTCAAGCAGCTTTATCAATGACTGTGTCTCTATCATAAAGCCAAAAGTGCACACGTTCTCTGACAACAGCACAATATTCACCATTCGCAACTCCTCAGATAACAAAGACATAGCTGATATGCAGCAAAATCTGGATAACATTTAGGCTTCAGCTGATTTATAGCAAGTAACATTCCAATCACACAAATGCTACCTACTGACCATCCCGAACAAGAAAGAACATACCATGTCCCTTGACATTCAACAACATCACCATTAGTGATCTCCTATCACCAAACATAGAAACATAGACATATGATGAGGAGGCTATTCATCCTTTGGGCCTGCTCCACCATTCAATATGATCTTGGCTGATCCTCTGTCTCAATGCCATATTCCCACTTCCTCTTCATACCCCTTGATACCTACAATGTTTAAAAATGCATCAATGTCTTCCTTGAATATCTTCAGTGACCCAGCATCCACAGCCTTCTCTGGTAGTGAATTCCACTGGTTAATCACCTCTGAATGATGAGCTGTTTCCTCAATACAATTCCAAATGGTTTATTCCATTTGCTGAGACTGTGATCCCTGGTTCTAGGCTCTGCAACCAGGGAAAATATCTCTCCTGCATCTAGTCTGCCTCACCATGTTAGAATGTTACACGTTTCTGAAATAACTCCACAGAGGCCGGTATCCCATCATCAAGTTACCCTTTACTTACATGTGGAGAGTCCTTAACACTGATCCAGATTCCTTAGACCCAGCTCTCAAAGTGAATGGAGCTTCTGACACTCCTGTTTATATCTGTCAGCTAGGGCTCCCTGATTGGACCAGATTAACAGCCCCAATCAAAGAACTCATATTATACAAGGTCCACCTGGTTGACCTTGTTACATTCATTACAGTTTCAATCAGATGCTCTCTAATTTCTAAATTCTAGTGAATGTAGGTTCAGTCAAACGAATCTCTCTTCACACAACAGTCCTGTTATCCTCAAAATCAGCCAAGCGAACATTTGCTACACTCGCTCTTTAGCAAGTGTATCCAGTCTTAGCTAGGGAGACCCAAACTACACACAGTATTCCAGGCATGGTCCTATCATAGACAATGTATAATTGCAGTAAGACATCTCTACTTCTGAACTCTGTTCCTCTTGCAGTGAGAACCAATATACCATTTGATTTCCTAATTAATATAGCAGTGTGGTGGCTCAGTGGTTAGCACTGCTGCCTCACAGCACCAGGGTCCTGGGTTTGATTCCTACCTTGGGCAACTGTCTATGTTGAGTTTGCATATTCTCCCCATGTCAGTGTGGGTTTCCTCCCACAATCCAAAGATATGTAGGTCAGGTAAATTGCCCATAGTATCAGACAATTAGTCAGGGGTAAATGTAAAGAAATAGGTCTGGGTGGGTAACTCTTTGGAGGGTTGGTGTGGACTCGTTGGGCCAAATGGCCTGTTTCCACACTGTAAGGAATCTAATCTCACTTGCCTCTACTTTATAAAAATATCACTTTGTTTTAATACTCGTATCTTTCTGTTTTTCACATCAGAGTACGAAACAATGTATCCACTTTATGCTACATCTGCCATGTATTAGCCCACCCACACATAACGTATCGAGATCACTCTGAATCTTTGCATCCTCCTCACAATTCCGTTTTGTGTTGTCAGTAACATCCTGAGGATTGCCATTCACCCAACTCTTAACTGGACCAGGGATATAAAAACAGGTCAGAAAGTAACCGTGGTTACTAAAGCAGGTCAGGATCTGGAGGCTCTGTGGTTGGTAACCCACCTCCTGACTCTCCAAAGCCTGTCCAGTAACTACCAGAGAAAATAAGACACATAATGGGATACTTTTAACTTACCTGGATGTGTGCAGCTCCAACAGCACTCAGGAATCTGGGCACCATCTAGTTTGAAGTAGCAGCTTAATCGTCATCATGGTCAGCCTTAAGCATATATTCCCAGCGCCACCAATATACAATGGCACAGCTGTGGACCATCCACAAGATGCACTGCGTTAACTCACAACTCATTAACTCATGAACTCACACCTTTGAAGTCCTTGATCGCTATCGCCATGAAAGACAAAGGCAGTGGACACATGGTCACATCTCTGCCTGTGAGCTCCACTAACAGCCACACAATATCCGGATTTGGAAGTACAT
The DNA here is from genome assembly GCF_004010195.1 of Chiloscyllium plagiosum. Lineage (NCBI taxonomy): Eukaryota > Metazoa > Chordata > Chondrichthyes > Orectolobiformes > Hemiscylliidae > Chiloscyllium > Chiloscyllium plagiosum. Next base: position 12,900,586 of record NC_057740.1, read on the forward strand.
CATTCTTTCTTCACTGTCACCAAGGCAAATATCCTGCAATCCCAAAAGCACTGGGGCTCAAGAAGGCATTTCATCACCAATGTCTGAAGGGCAACAAAATACTGACCTTGCAAGTGATACACATTCCATTAAAAAATAATTAAAGAAACAGGGCCCACACATCTGCAATGATTATTGAAAGCTTATAAACTCCCAGCGAAGAAGTGGACATATTGGAACTCAGTGGGGTGCTGTCCTTGTCTAGCAATCAAACTGGCACAATTCCAAGCCATTGGATAGCAATCAAGGCATTAAAATGATGATTCTTTTGCCCACTGACACCATTCAGAGCTATCTGTCACTGTCACTATTAGCAGAGACCAGTCTTTAAACCTGAATCCTTGCTAACCAAACAGCTGAACTTTACTTTCAAAGATGTGTTTACTCACCAAATGTTTGGTCAGCTTTAAATTCTTTCAGTAATAAAAGAAATGTACAGTTGTTCAATTTCAAAAGTCCCTTAATTTGATTAACAGAGCTTGCATGGCAACAACATTTCACTAAAGTTCCCCATTTAGCAAGATTTTACTAGCAGGCAGAAAAAAACAATGCAATTATATGGTATTGTGAGTGATGGATAGCGTCTCACCGTAATTCTGTAACTAATGGTATATTCCCAATAAATAACTTCCTGATTATAATGTCAGTGGAACTACAGTAATAACTTTGTAATTACATACCCTGTGGTTTCACGACTGTCAGAGAGAACAATGGCCATGCTAAAGTGTTCTGCAGAGATACAGCAGGTCTCAGATGTTTTGGTTACCATTTGACAAATTGAGTGGTTCATAAATCTCTTTCCCACTCCTTTCCCCTCCCCCGGCAACCCCAACCCTAGTGCTTCTTATTTTCAGGACGCTGGGGATAACTCCTGTGCTTTTAGTTAAAGTAGTGAGATAGGATATTTACATCCACCTGAGATGTAAATTCAGGCAGCGCTTGAATTTGGTTTCGCATCTATAAATCAACAGCTGTGACAGTACAGAATTCCCTCAGGACTGCACTGGAGGCTCAGCGTAGATTTCTATTTTCCAGGTCTGGAATGGGACCTTAGAACAAATGACCTTGCAGGGATATTGAGGTAGCTTTCCCGCTTTGAATGCGATCGACCATCTGGTGCAAATTGTACCCAAATTTTGTTGAGAAGTGTCTCTTTCTCAAATTTGTTTTCAAACGTAATGGCATATCACTGAATGTGAAATCAGCCATGAACCTTCACTTATGCGGAGTATTTTAGAATGTTAATTATTTTTAAAAACCTTGACGAACTTTAAAATGAGAACTAGTTCCTACTTAAGTAACGCCACTGAAATTAGCTGTATTTAGAAAGGAATTTTTCGTGAGTTGGCCTGGAGGTGCTCAACCTTAAAAATGTAAAAATGATTTTTACAAAAATTTGCCAGAAATATGCTTCTACTCATATTGCTGTACAGAGTTCAGTTGTTCATAAATTGAAAGAAATATACATTCAAACCATATCTATAAGCGTCCTTGTACCCAAAAACCTCCCTTTAACTTTAAAGTAATAACAATTCATATAATTGGAGGAGGTGTGATCAGTTCTACTGGTGGTGACATCCATTAGCACAATTATTTTTCAAGCTAACGCAAAAGATCATAGAAAATCAATTCACATTAGATGTTGCTTGCATTTGAACCTCCTCCATTGCTAATGCTGGTTTCAGCAATTTTAAGCAAATTGTGTTGGAATTAACAGTGTGCAATGACAGAAATCTGACCCTTTACATAAATGCTAGCATTTTTGTATGCTCGAAGTGGGTATGATGGTTTTTAAATTGATTGATCTGTAAGTGACATTTCAGATTACCATTTTATTCTTGGTATAAATCTACCCTTGAAACACCAGGATGTTAATTTATCTAGTTTTGCAAACATTAGTGATCTTTCACATACATTAAGAAGCTGGAAAATCTCCAAGCTTTGTCATATTAATATGGAAGGTCTACAGGATTCTGGCTGATGTTATTGCTGAAAGAAACAAGAGTATTATATTCTTGTAGCAGTACCCAGAGGATGATTTTAAAAAAAAATCAAATGAGAAGCTCAATCAAAAAGCCAAGGATTATAATACAAAATACTATAAAGGTCAAAAATATAGTGTAGAGTTTCTTTATGGTTGCACTGTTTTCCAATCGGTAATTGAACAAGCAAATTCTAAAAGTGCCAGGTTTGACCCTCCTGATCGACCTCTGTGGTACAGTTGGCATCAGTGCCTTTGAGTTGGGATTTCCTTACAAATTATCCAATAGGCAGGAGAGGTCTCTATCAGGGCCTCAGCATGCTATCATAGAATCCCTCCAGTGTAGAAAGAAGCCATTCAGCCCATCAGGTCTACACTGATACTCCAAAGCGCATCCTACCCAAACCAACACCCTTACCCTATAACCCTGCATTTCCCATGGCTAATACACCTAGCCTATACATCCCTGGACACTATGGGCCATCTAGCATGGCCAATCCACTTAACCTACACCCACGCAAACACGGGTGGGGGTGGGGGTTGGATGGTGGGGTGGGGGGAGGAGGTGTGTGAACTCCATATAGACAGTCACCGAGGCTGGAATTGAACTCAGGTCCCGGGCACTGTGAAGCAGCAGTGCTAGCCATTGAGCCACCATGCCACATAGTGTTGTTAGCAATGAGGTTGTTGTAAAATTGTGTCTTTGTGTAGGATATCCTGCATTTTTTGAAATGGTAATGTGCAGCCAGGTTCTATTATGTCTCTTTAAAATAAATGCAACCCTGTGTTCAAAAAAAGGATTTGAGAGAAGCCAGGAATCACAAAATCCCTACAGTGGGAAAGCAGGTCATTTTGGCCCAGCAAGTCCACACCAACCCTCTGCAGAGTAACCCACGCAAACCCTATTGCTCTACATTTCCCCCCAACCTACACATTCCTGAACACTATGGGCAGTTTAGCACAGCCAATTCACCTGACCTGCACATCTTTGGATTGTAGGAGCACCCGGAAGAAACTCACACTGACATAGGAAGAATGTACAAACTCCACACAGATAGTTGACCGAGGCTGAGGCTGGAATCAAACCTGTGTCCCTGATGCTATGACGTAGCAGTGCTAACCACTGAGCCACCGTGCCACCCTATAACAGTAGAAGCTATAGCACTGACTTGGGCAAATATCAGATTCTATTATTAACAGGGCATTTGGAAAATCACAGTACGGCTAGACAAAGTCAATATGGTTTTATGGAAAGTAAAATTGTGTTTGTCAAAGCTGTAATAAGTTTTTGAGGACAAAACAAGTGAGGTAGATAAAGGGGAACCAATGGATGCAGCATATTTTATTCCTAGAAAGTATTCAGTGAGTCCCACGCTAAAGAATGTTCTGCAATATTAGAGATAATGGGATTGGGATGAAATAAGAATGGGTTAACAAACAGAAAACAGGCAGTATGACCTATAAATAGGTGGAGTGCAAGGCCTTATCTGATTAGAATCATTACCAGTGATTTAGGTGAGGGGACTGAGCATACAATTTCTGTGTTTGCCAAATGAGATGAGAGAAGGCACAGAGGCTTCAGAGGGAGATAGGCCAGTTAAGCAACTGTGCAAGAAAATGGAGATGAATTATAATGTGGAAAAGTCTGAATCATCCATTTTGGTTGGTAGGGTGGAAAAAACAGAATGTTATTCTATTAAATGTGAGACTTAGAAAAGTGGAGTTGATGTAGGTATGTAGAAATCTTATTGAATGGTGGAATAATCTAGATTGGATATATGATCTACTCCTGTTTCTGTTTCTTACGTAACTGAAATAGTCGCTCTGAAGTAATATTGATTTAGTGCTCAGATATATTGCGTGGGATGATAACGGACCACACAGAGAAGATAAACTTCAGCTCAATTCTTCTCCTTTGTTGAATCATCTAATCTCTACCATCTCGCTGCAGTTATTGGCCTGAGCGCCTTTAAGCAGAAAGATAAATGCAGGCTTGTGCTCACGATTCAGATATTCGGACAGAAGTCCCCGGATTCTATGGTTCATATATGAGAACAAAATTGAGATTGGCTGTGATGGCAAAATGGCTTGCCAACACTCAGTATCTAGGCTTGTATGGGAACAATGCATAGCAGAAGAGAGCCAAATCTTCAAGAGGAGACCTTGTGAAATTAGTTCCAATTTTAAAAATATGGTCCATATGTTAAATACAAGTTAAATTCAAAATGTCTACATGTACTTTTTCAATAGTAAAGGAGTCTGCATTCAATCACACTCACACTTGATTAGTTCTACTGCCTGTGATCCTTATCAGTTATCAAGCTACTACAGCAGGGCTAAATGGTGTGCCTCAGTTGAGCTCTCCTATTCAAGTCTGCTGCCTGCACCTCTTGTTAGTGTTTTGTTTTGGCATGTGGTGAAGTTTATTGTTCTGTGAAAATGGGATTTCTTTCTATTAACTTGCTCTTGTTTTATGTTACATTCATCTTTGAACCAATCCAGCCTGAACACTGTCGAAGGCCAACTGATTAACACAGATTAAATACCATTGTCAATTTGAAGACAGAAAATTACAAGGATTCACTAGGTAAGAAATTATACTGGGTTGATTATTTCTTAACTCATGCCTTTTCAACGATCTGTTAACGTATTTATAACCTCAAGAATGGTTTATAATCTTCTTGCTTTCAAACTTCAGAATTAAAACCATAAATTTACGTAGATTTAGAATGATGAAGGTGATTGCAATGTCACCAGGTTAACTTTCAGTGAATTGTATTTCTCATTGTTAAAACATGGTTCAGTGGTTAGCATGGTTGTCTCACAGCACCAAGGAGCCGGGTTCAATCCCAGCCTCGGGCGACTGTTTGTGTGGAGTTTGCATATTCTCTCTGTGTCTGCGTGAGTTTACTCCGGGTGCTCCGATTTCCTCCCACAGTCCAAAGATGTGCAGGTCAGGTGAATTGGCTGTGTTAAATTGCTCATAGTGTTCAGGGATGTGTAGGTTAGGTGCATTTGTCTGGGGTAAATTTAAGGTAGGGAAATGGATCTGGGTGGATTACTCTTCAGAGGATCAGTGCAGACTTGTTGGGCCTAAGGGCCTGTTTCCACACTGTAGGGTTTCTATGATTAATAGAGAGAAAATGTAATTATCAAAGTGAATGTAATAAGTAACCATAAAGAAAATGTTATTAATCTGTCCTTCCAAAAGAGAGCTTTGCATATTGGGAAATGGGGTATATAGGTGAGTGGGTCCTAGGGGTTTGTTGTGTGAAAGCAGTGATCTCTTCCTGTAAGTTTTCAATATCCGCTCCTTTTCCAGAAAGCACTGCATCAGGAATGTGAACTCCAAAGAACCTACTAAATGATTACATGTTATAGTAATCCTGTTAAATATGGAGAAAGTGAGGACTGCAGATGCTAGAGATCAGAGCTGAAAAATGTGTTGCTGGAAAAGCGCAGCAGGGCTTATGCCCGAAACGTCGATTCTCCTGCTCCTTGGATGCTGCCTGACTTGCTGCGCTTTTCCAGCAACACATTTTTCAATCCTGTTAAATATGCCAGTCTGTTTTGTTAATTATATTGTGTGCTGTTTTTAAATTTAACATCTCCATAACCTGAGACACAGGTAGCGAAACTGAAACATTGATCAGTGCTGACAGTTGCTCAGCCAGGTATAGAACATAGAACATAGAGCAATACAGCGCAGAACAGGCCCTTCAGCCCTCCATGTTGCGCTGACCTGTGAACTAATCTGAGCCCATCCCCCTACACTATCCCATCATCATCCATGTGCTTATCCAAGGATTGTTTAAATCTCACTAATGTGGCTGAGTTAACTACATTGGCAGACAGAGTATTCTACACCATTACCACTCTCTGAGTAAAGAGCCTGCCTATGACATCTGCCTTAAATCTATCACCCCTCAATTTGTTGCTATGCCCCCTCATACAAGCTGATGTCATCATCATAGGAAAAAGATTTTCACTGTCTACCCTATCTAATCCTCTGATCACCTTGTATTTCTCTATCAAATCCCCTCTTAGCCTTCTTTGTTCCAATGAGAACGGACCCAAGTCTCTCAGCCTTTCCTCATAAGACCTTCCCTCCAGACCAGGCAACAACCTAGTAAATCTCCTCTGCACCTTTTCCAATGCTTCTACATCCGTGTAATGGGGCCACCAGAACTGAACAAAATATTCCAAGTGCGGTCGTACTAGCATTTTGTATAGCTGCAGCATGACATTATGGCTCTGGAACTCAATCCCTCTACCAGGGGTGGCATGGTGGCTCAGTGGTTAGCACTGCTACCTCACAGCGCCAGGGACCCAGGTTAGATTCCAGCCTTGGCAACATTCCATGTGGAGTCTGCACATTCTCTCCGTGTCTGTGTGGGTTTCCTTCAGGTGCTTCGGTTTCTTCCCACATTCCATAGATGTGCAGATCAGGTGAATTGGCCATCCTAAATTGCCCATAGTGTTAGGTGCATTAGTCAAAGGGAAGTGGGTCTGGGTGGGTTACTCTTCCAAGGGCCAGTGTAGACCTGTTGGGCCAAAGGGCCCGTTTCCACACTGTAGGGAATCTAATCAACCAATAAAACTTAACATACCGTATGCCACCTTAACAGTACCATCAACCTGGGTGGCAACTTTCAGAGATCTATGTACATGGACTCCAAGATCCCTCTGCACATCCACACAAACAAGAATCTTTCCATTGACCCAGTACTTTGCCTTCCTGTTATTCTTCCCAAAGTGAATTACCTCACATTTATCTGCATTGACCTCCATTTGCCACCTCTCAGCCCAATTCTGCAGTTTATCCAAGTCCCCCTGCAACCTGTAACATTCTTCCATACTGTCTGCTACTCCACCGACCTTAGTGTTGTCTGCAAACTTACTAAACCATCCACCTATGCCTGCGTCCAAGTCATTTATAAAAATGGCAAACAGCAATGGTCCCAAAACAGACCCTTATGGCACACCTCTAGTAACCGGACTCCTAGCTGAATATTTTCCATCAACCACCACTCTCTGCCTTCTTACAGAAAGTCAGTTTCTAATCAGTAATTTTGAGGTGATTCAAAAAACTGCTGCTTGTGTTCTTACTCCTAATAGGTCCATCTGTGTTTCTAGACTTTTTTATAAATTTACAGATGCTGGAAATCTTCTGCATTCATTTATTTCTTCTGATCTGAAATGTTCCACCACAGCTAATTGTGGAAAGGAGACCTTTGATCTAATGAAACTCTAGACTCAAATAGGCCATTGCAGCACAGAAGGAGACTAGGTGCAAATCAGTACAGATGTTGGAATCTGTACTGAAAACAATAAATGCTAGATATCACAGCAGGCCAGGTAGCATCCATAGAGAGAGAGAGAGAGCAAGCTAAGGTTTCAGGTCTAGATTACTCTTCTTGACTCGAAACGTTAGCTTGCTCTCTGTTCATGAATGCTGTCTGACCCACTGTTATATCTAGCATTTGTTGCTTTCAGTGCAGAAGGAGACTATTTAGGTCATCATGTTTTCATTGGTCAATAAAGATCTGACTAAACTAATCCCATTTTCCAGGTTTTGGGTCATATCCCCAGAGGCTTTAGCAATGTAAGCAGGCAGTTGACATCTGAGCAATTAGGCAATAAATTTGGTGACACCCTCATCATGTGAATGAATGAAAAGAAACCATCAGCTATGCAATAGAGCTTGAGCATCTTAAGAATGAATTAATACTGGTGGTCATAGGAAAACACCACAGCACAACGAAGCTTACTTCCTTTATGAATGATGTATTTCCCTTTCTTGACATATTTTTGAATCAACGTGTTCAGATATGCAGTGACCCACCTCAATCTCACAATCTCAATCTTTTCCTCAAAGAGAGTGAGGAACTGAATGCTGGTCAACCATCCAACTGACTGAGATAGAAGGGGATGGGAGAATTGTCAGTGGGTGATGTTGGAGCAGGAAAGGTGGTGAGGTATCCTCAGTAGGACCATTCCACAACTTCCTGTGGTGGAACATTTTAGATCAGAAGATACCTGGCTGAGCAACTGTCAGTAGGAAGCTGACTTATACTGTGGCTTAGTAGTTTAGGGGGATGAGATGTGTTGGAAAGCCATTGAATGGAGATATTAGTAGTAAGAGCTATACCCATTCGCCTTGGTGATTTCGCTGTTCAGTAGCGGAGCTACAGTGAGTGTGATGAAGCAGAGAAAGACTTAACCTTGAAGAGTGCAGGAGATTATTAGCCTTTTTTCTGTACTGCCCTGTGCTTAGTTTTGGAAACAGAACTGAAACAGGCTGCTATCTGGATCCGAGATGGCTCAGTCTGGTGATGTGGCCTGCAGGAGAGATGATGGACCTCCAGCTGATCATCCTATCCAACAGCACTTCCAGAAACCTGTCCAAAAAGCAGGATTCCAAGTTTTCCTTTGTCAGCCATATCCTCAGTGACAATGCTGAAGCATCAGAGTGTGATGGGCAGTTCCTGATTTACAGTGTTTGAATGACTGTGGAGCTGGGTTTAAATATAGAACCAACAGCACAAGCATCACAAATTCCTGGCAGTAGTGAACACTCCCAACTCCCCTCCGCACAACTGCATGACCCAATGCTGAAGAAACCTAGTTGCATTGTTAATTTATGAATAATGGATGGTTGCCTGAGAAAAATTAACATTATAGTGGAACACTTGCCAAGAAAAGGGTACTTTGCCGAGTAATTGGAAATTGAGTGGAGGGTACTAATGGATTCACCCAATTCAAAATAAAACTCTTATTGTTTACAAATTCATGCATTACATTTAAGTTCCTTCAACCATTTATTTCCTGATAAGAAAGTTTTAATCTTTATAACCCCACTCCAAAAGGTTTGTGAACACTTGGTAGTATCAATTAAATTATGGAGTGATGGGTACCCCTCTGTGATAATGATAGATTTTGAAATCAGCCATGAGGCATAAATCCTTTAATGCTAGCAATCAGTTTTATGTCAACAGGGTGAAATAGCAAACACAGGTTTTTTTTTCTCAAAAACGTAAAGGCCAGGGCATTTAATTGCTTTGACAATTTGACAATTCGTTTAACACTTACTGCGATAGCTCCCTTGTCAGATTGACAGTTCCAATTACATCATAGTTCCAATGGGTTTATTCACAGTTTGGGCATATTCATGTTGGTTTTAACATGTCCAAATAGCACCTTACTCCTCCCAAAGATTTAATAGAATCTATCCAAAAGAGTACCAAGCCCTCTAATAGTGTACCCTCTCACTTTAAATCTGCCAACTATTAAGTGCACAAGTCATGTTTTGAGCATTCCCTTGGTGAAAATTGGATCTGTCAGAATGAAGCTGTAGTTTAAACACATGTGGATTCCTCTGTCAACTGTGAATTGCAAAGTGAGGCCTCCCCCATTTCACCATCACCCCAAACTCCCAGCAGGAATGACAGGTTTTGGTTTGATGGTGACATGAGCAGATTTAGACCACTGTGCCATTTTGACTAAGCTGGAGCCTCTTTGTGGCAAAAATTCAAGGGATAGTTTAGTGTTTGATTATGCAATTCTGTCAATTGGCATGGTTTGGTTCATTCAATAAATCTATCAATGCCTCTTTGCAACCTTCTGTTCCAACCTGCATTATTTAATGGACCAACTCATTTAACACTGTCACTGACTCAAAGAGGAAGAAGGTTAGGAGCAATTTGTTCACATAGGGAATGGTATTGAGTAGTTTGTCACAGGGAATAGTTAAGGCAAGGATTACTGAGACTTTGAAGGGAAGAGAAATGACCATTAGAAGCTAAGCAGCAGACAGGGCAGTGGCATAGGCTTTGGATTGTTCGCTGTTACAGCTAAACAAAAATGGGCTGAATGGCTTTCTTCTGTGAGGCCAACTGTGATGGCTCTCTATTTTCAAACAACTTTCCTTTTGTCCTTCTTATTAGCCAATAGGAAAAGCTTAATACTATTTCTGGTCGTTCTCACAAGAGAGATGTTCAGACATACATTTACTGTACCCGTTTTTATACAAAGATATGGTTAAAGGTGGGCCCTATCAGAAATTTTCTGAAAGATTTGTCTTTTCCTCAGAATGCAACTTGGTGAATCTTAAATTACATTCAAATCCTGAACCTCTGGGATTCTGGTCCATTGGTCTTAGCTTAGAAGTTCCATCATAAGTTTCAAAAAGTTGGCATTTGTACAGCTTTAATTCTCTGTACCTGCCTGATCCACTGACAGATCTTTGAAGTGTGCCAAAAGACATTGCAATTGGTTAACTTAAAGATTTGGGGATGTTTTTACTGATGTAAAAACTGTTGAGGACGATAGGGGGGTATAAAGTAGTCTAAAAATGTTTGCAAAATGAAGCGAGGCCATGGAGGAAGATCTGTCCATGCTGCCTCCTGAATAATGACAAGATGAAACTCAGTTGTGCTCAGTTTTCCAACATTTGTGATTTCCTAACAATGTACTTTAGCTCAAATGTAATTGCAAGTCTTCAGGCTAAGTAGCCATTTAAAGGGCATTCTGTCCAACCTGGGTTGGCTAGTCTATCTATAGTGACTATCTAAATAATATAGAAAATATACAGCGTTTCATAGGAATCCGTATTAATATGTATATGACGAACTGACAGGGTAATGTTTTGGAAACTTCACTCTGCAACTCGGTGATGTTTGTTTTGGCGTCATAGAAACTTGTTAACAAACGAAGCAAATAGGTGGATAAGGTGTCATAGACAGAGGTATATATTCCCTTATCCAAATACATGGCCTAGTAAATAAAGTGTCAGAGACAGAAGGTAAATATTCCCTTACCTAGGAGAAAGTGAGGACTACAGATGCTGGAGTTAAGAGTCGAGAGTGTAGTGCTGGAAAAGCACAGGCAGCATCCAAGGAGCAGGACAATCGATGTTTCGAGCATAAACCCTTCATCAGCAATGAGGCTTGTGGGTCGGGGCTGAGAGATAAATGGGAGGGGGAGTTGGGGTTCGGGATCAGGTAGCTGGGAAAGCGATAGGTGGATGAAGGTGAGGGAGAAGGTAAGAGATCAGAGGGGGCAGTGATGGACGGGTCTGGAGGGTGGTGCCAAATTGGAGGCTTGGGACTGGGATAATGTGGGGGGAGTGAGAGGAAATGAGAAAATAGTTGAAATCCACACTTATCCCGTGTGATTCCAGGGTCCCAAGGCAGAATATGAGGTGTTCCTCTTCCAGGCGCAGCCCAGGACCTGTATGTCATTGACGGAGTGGGAGGGGGAGTTGAAGTGTTCAGACACGAGGCGGTGGGGTTGATGGGTGTGGGTGTTCCAGAGATATTCTCTGAAACGATCCCAAAGAAGGCATTCTGTCTCCCCAATGTAGAGGAGCCCACACCGGGTGCAGCAGAGAAAAACTCTGGGATCATGCGCACCCATTAACCCCACCGTCCCGTGGATGAACACTTCAACTCCCCCTTCCACTTCGGCTTATGCCCAAAATATGGATCCTCCTGCTCCTCGGATGCTGCCTGACCTGCTGTGCTTTCCAAGCAAAACACTCTCGACTATATTCCCCTATATGCCTATAATCATTAAACTCTGTATATAAGTGTGTTTTCTCGCCCTCCATTGTGTGGAGCCCATTTAATTAAATTCAGCAGCATGCTTTTTGTGAGCTTTTAAAAAAGAAACATAATTTATTTCTTTACACTTATCCTAAAAATAACACAATATTAATCACTCAACATCTTTCTCTCATGAACATACAGACATACACTGAAAGATTAGCTATTGTTAAAGGTACAAACTATGATTATCTTAGTTTCTGGTTTGTAATTTCCAGTCTCCCACATGCAGGCCTGCATTTCTTGAATTAAGTTGGTACTTTAATGATAAAGTATGAGTCTTTTAATGCAATGTATTCTCAGCCTGCTGTGAAGTTTCCTGTCGTCAAATTTCTAAGAGGTTGGTTTTTAGTTAAACTCAGCTGGATCAGATTACATTCTTTGAATGCCTGAGGTCACCCAGCTTGTTTCTAAGTCTGACTTCCAGGTATATTAGTCCAGGAACTAATATACAAATCTGCTTCTAGGTTGTTTTTAAGCAGACCAAGAAAATATACTGTTCCATTCTGTGATCTTTACAATTTCAATGTTCTTTTCCAACTAAGAGGTGGTGTTTATGATGATCCCAATATTGATAGTTGCATTTTAACATATTTCAGATTCACCTTGTGTTAATTGAATGGGGAGGTCCATCATAATAAAATGGAAAATTGATAGGATTCATTCAATTGTGTCTGCTACTATTTGAGTTTCAACATTGTCTTTTACCCAGCATGTCGCAAAGAGGTTGGTCATCTGAATATTCTAGAATCTTTTTGGGTTGGTCCATCCTGAAACAAAGAGATGTATGACTTTCCCAAAAGGCTGTGAATGTTCACATCCAATCATGTGCCTGATCAAGGCACTGTATGTAGCTCAACTGCAAAATGTTACACGATTTGCAAAAGACAGTTTAAAAAAAAGTGTATTAAACTTCTAAAAGTTTTGAAAATATTATATCCTTAGTCTTGACTTGGACAGGTTTTCCAAGGCACATGTGTCCTGCTCACATCCTTGAGACAGGGATGTGAGGAGTTGGAGAACACAGCCCCCGAGTAGAAATGAAGAGGAAGAAATGAGGACTGCAGATGCTGGAGATCAGTCGGAAGTGAAGATGCATGTTTAGAGTTGGAACATTCAAGGACAGGAGAAATGGAATGGGGGTATTCAGGGAACGGAAGATGGAATTAAAATAAATGAAGTGATTCATTTGAAAAGCAGAGAAGGAATAATTTGGTCAACTTGCCTTACTTAAGGCATGAGCTAACGACGTTGATAGAATGGGTAATTGTAGACATTTGATTTTTTGACAGAAGTCCAAGAAATGCAACTGAAAAGAAAGAAGACAAAACAATTCAGGATTGAATGAATACTGGGTTACACATTTGACAAGTTCAGTCTGCTTAATGATTCCTCTTGTCAAGATTTTAGACTAAAATAACTTGATATGGTCCCGAAAGATTTTGGAATCTGTAACATAATACTGTCAAAGCCTTAATAAGGATGAGGAGTGTTTTTCTTGCTAATACTGTATTCTATTTGAAGTAATGCACCAGATCTGTTGCACTGGGATGGGATTATGAGCTAGCAAACACAATTTTTCAACAATAGACTTCCTCCTGAGTTCATTGACACTTTACAAGAATAACGCGCTATGTGGCTGTTCTTCCTGTCTGAGGTTAAACAATGGGCTTTTACAGGTTTTTTTGCCCACTGGAACCTAACAGCTGAACCCAATCCTGCTCACACTCAACATCTGTCAATGGACACATCAAAGGAAAATGACTCAATCGTAACTCGGAGCAAGAATGCTGGACAATTTATCTCCTTCCTGACTGAGTTGTTCTCAGGCCAATTATAACATCCTTCTACTTCCTGACTGCTACCTAATTACTCAGACAAGTTCAAGGTTTGAACTTTGGACTTGACAGTTTGTACAACTTATTTTCTTGTGCAAAAATCACAAGAGTGACCTAGAATGTTTCTCCTAACCAACAACTCCAATTCTAACTTTGTACCATCCTTTCTCCTTGTTGCTGCCTCGCAGATTAAGAACGTAAGAAGTAGAAACAGCAGTAACCATACCTTTTTTAATTTATTCATTTTGTGGTATGTGGGCATCACTGGCTTGAGCAGCATTTATTGCCCATCCCTAGTTGCCCTTGAAAAGGTGGTGGTGAGCTGCTGTCTGAACCACAATGCCATTAGGGAGACAATTCTAGGATTTTGACACAGTGACTGTGGCGATATATTTCTAAGTCAGAATGGTGAGTGGCTTGGAGGGAAACTTGAACATGGTGGTGTTCTCATGTATCTGCTGCCCTTGTGCTTCTAGATGGAAGTGGTTGTGGATTTGGAAGGTGCTGTCTGTGGATCTTTGGTGAACTTCTGCAGCGTATCTTTTAGATAATACACATTGCTGCTACTGAGCGTCGGTGGCAGAGGGAATGGATGCTTATGGATGTGATGCCAGTCAAGCGGGCTGCTTTGTCCTGGATGGTGCCAAGCTTCTTGAGTGCTGCACCCATCCAGGCAACTGGGGAGTATTCCATCACACACCTGACTTAGGAGTGGCCAAAGCCCTCTCAAACTTGAATGATTATTCAGTAAGATCATGGCTGATTTGCTCCTGGTCTCAATTTCTCTTCTCTGGCTGCTCTTTGTAACCCTTGACTCCCCCATTAATAGGAGAAAGTGAGGTCTGCAGATGCTGGAGATCAAAGTTGAAACTTTATTGCTGGAACAGCACAGCAGGTCAGGCAGCATCCAGGGATGCTGCCTGACCTGCTGTGCTGTTCCAGCAATAAAGTTTCAACTCCCCCATTAATAATCTGTCTATCTTAGTCTTGAATATATTCAATGACACAGCCTCAGTGGTAAAGCGAATTTGAAAGATTCTTAAGGGTGAATAAATTCTGAGAAGAAATTTCTCCCCATCTATTGGAAAGTGTACAGGAACAGGCATGAAATGAGTATATATCTTCTTCAGTTGGATACAGATGGTAATAATGGTAATAATACTCAAGGCATTCACATTTTCGTAAATGCCAAACCCACACTGAAAGAGAACTCCCAGCTAGTACAAGAAGCTATATCATTTGTCAGCCTAATCAAAATCTACTCCTAACGCTCTTGGTTTTGATTGTCATTTGAGATTGGAACCCTGACTGGATAGTACCTTCAGGGGACGGAAGGAGAAAACTGGTGAGAACAATATTGTTGGTGTAATAAGGGCTACTGCCTCTTTGTTTGCATTGTAAAGACCACACAGGATTTAAAAAGGAAGAAACTCTTGAACAAAGCAGAGAAAAGGAGCAGCTGACCTTCCCCATATGTATCCTGTCCTGCAGATTAACAGCTGCTGTATACAAACAGATGTTTCAACATTATGACAAGGTCCCCTATTGTCTATGCTCAGTGGGAGAGTTTATGCATGGCCAGAGCAGCTGCTGCTAATACTCAGAAGTCTGTTCTTGACTCCCAAGTATAAGTTCTTTTTTTGATATTGAGTGAATGTGTGGTCACAATATTCAGCTGACCATAAGAGATAGCCAGCAACAGAGTGTTTTTGGTTTTCAAACCAAAATGGAGTAATTAATGTAGATTTCTGTAGATTAGTGTTTCAATCCCTTCTCCCAAGTATCCACACCACAAAGATTCTGACGAAACACCGAGATTTCCGATTGCCACTGACCTATGATGAAGTTAAGATGAAGTTAAGATGAAGTTAAGCAGTACATACTACATCACATTTAAGGGACGTAATGGACAAATCAATCTGTCCTCATGTAATATCTTTCCCATTCCCATTCCAGAAGATTTTGAACAATTTGTGAGCACCCAGTGATCAGATGGCATATGCACAGCAATGGGTTTTGAAAGAACGCTTGTAAAGATGGACATAGGGATTTAGCATGAATAAAATAGGCATAGGAGGGGTGAAAATAATGGAACAACAGAAATTTAAGTTGTACAACAAGAAACAAGGGCAGTCGTAATGTCATTAATAAAATGCACACATATATTATACCACACGGCATGATAATCGCATGACCAACATTTAGCAAGTGCATGCCATCATTGCAACATTCTATGTATAAATACGAGTTATTATCAATTGAACCAAGTCTAACTTCTGATTATATTTTTCAAAAGCATCTTCATAAGATTGAATCCGGAAATCGAATTGACTTGCAAAGTCCAAGACTTTCTTCAAAATATTATTTACTCTTGACATATAGTAATGCAGTCACAATTAAAGTCTGTATCGAATTTAACAGTGATTTAATATTTTGAGATCATTTATAAAGGGCATCTATTTAAACAAAAGACTGAAAGGTTACCATATGTGATTTGTATATAAATAATAAAAAATGCAATATTACTACAGGAAAGCAATTTATTTGAAAGTAGCGATTACCAGGTAGTATTCTCACAAAGGGGTTTAGAAGATATTGCTCTCGTGCTTTATAATTGTCATCTGAGAGCTGGAACAAGTTTGGAGCTTGAGATTTGCTCCCAGCTATTCATTATTTTGTTCAACATTTTAGGATTTAGAGAGAACAGTTTTCTTTAACTTCTTAGATACTGCGAAGAATGTGGCAAAGGTGCTCACTGTATTTATGTAATCTGCTCTACAAAGACTGCAATGTAACTGCTCCTCAGTTCTGAAGGGAGAATGTACAAATGAATTCTAGCATGCTACAGCTGATGCATTTAACCTATTCTTCACGTCATTATCAGCAGCATTGATGCTTCATGGTGAATAGTTGCGCAGAATGTTAACTCACCCGAGTGATTATTCATCTTTAGTAAACCAGGCCAGTAGATGCCAAAAGGCTATTTAATTCTGTAGGGTCCTCCAGTCAAATCTTATTTTCCCCTCCTCAAACAACCAAAATCATCAGGCAACATTTGGAAAATGAAACCTTGGATGGTTTTTGTTCCTGGAGAAAGTGAGGACTGCAGATGCTGGAGTTCTCTTCTGGCTCAGTGAGTAAAAATCCTAATTAGATTTTTATACCCTACAGACAGAAGGATGCCTGTCTCTCCTGCATTAGCTGCCATTGCAGCAGTAACAATACAGTTTGTGAAATGACTCCAGGCTATGGAGAGGAACAAAAACCAGAGCTGAAAATGTGTTGCTGGAAAAGCGCAGCAGGTCAGGCAGCATCCAGGGAACAGGAGCCATTCCTGAAGAAGGGCTTATGCCCGAAACGTCGATTCTCCTGTTCCCTGGATGCTGCCTGACCTGCTGCGCTTTTCCAGCAACACATTTTCAGCTCTGGTTTTTGTTCCTCTCCATAGCCTGTAGTCATTTCACAAACTGTATTGGTACTGCTGCAATGGCAGCTAATGCAGGAGAGACAGGCATCCTTCTGTCTGTAGGGTATAAAAATCTAATTAGGATTTTTACTCACTGAGCCAGAAGAGAACTCCAACCATTTAACCTCTCTGAAGTTCCTTCACCTTTGAAAACTCATTTGTATTCAGTTATTTTGTGAATTGCAATCAAAGTTTGAGACAGCTGGCTTTTAGCTTTTTCTAACAGCTTGCATTAATTTTCAATTGTAGCAGTGACAGTGTCTATCCATTCACAGAACTGAGATCGAGAAGCTGATAATTTAACCTTTGATTCATTGTTTTTAACGTAAAGACTTCCAAATAGTTCATTTGAAAATTCTTATTAAAGCAACTTTTTAACAGGAACAAATAAAGCACTCAGAATTATTATCACTCAGAACTGCACAAAAACTGAACCCTAAGTCTATATCCTGAAGAATTGAGTTTTGGACAGCAAACCACAGACATGCAGGGCAATGAGAAAGAGTAGGGAAATGGGATTAATGGCTAGCTTATTTAAAGAACTGTCACAGGTACAATTAGAGCTCCTTAAGATTTAAGACTACAAAAATGTGAGATATAAAAGCAGACTGAATCACTGTTGTATCAACAATCAAACACTAGCGAAGGATTGATTAACTCTATGATCAGCTTGTTTAAAGCACAGTAGAACACATTACCAGCTATGGGGCAGACACCACAACCAACCAAGTAATTTCAGTGAGTGCAGCCTAAACACACAAAGCATACAGACTGTCAGGCGGAGTAGCAATATTGTATGTACACAAAACTTAGACTTAAAGATAAATTTCTTTAAAAATTGGGTACAAATTTGATACCCAACTCATTTCCAAAATGAAAGTTTAACGACTTCAAATAACAAATGAGCCTATGAGTTTCTATACTGTTTAGATAATTTGCTGATATATCCAGATCTCATCATGGTGACTTTGTCTTAAGGTGTCATTGATTTGCATAGTGTTTGATGTTGCCTATTGTTCCTGTTTGTATTGTCAGGTTTTTCCATCATGGACTGCGGTGGTAAAAACAATGACTGCAGATGGTGGAAACCAGATTCTGGATTAGAGTGGTGCTGGAAAAGCACAGCAGTTCAGGCAGCATCCGCAGAGCACCATTTGTTATTTGAAGTCGTTAAACTTTCATTTTGGAAATGAGTTGGGTATCAAATTTGTACCTAATTTTTAAAGGAAGTTATCTTTAATAAGTCTAAGTTTTGTGTACATACAATATTGCTACTCCACCTGACAGTCTGCATGCTTTGTGTGGACTGCAGCTGTTGCCCTAGAATTTGCTAATCCTGATGCATTACAGCCAGGTTTTCTTCCAGGTTAGCCACTGGCTGATTTTATTCTTCGAGTGATCCAAATCTTGGTATTTATTGCTTTGTTCCTGAAGAGCTTCCAGCTCTGTTTGAATGTTCTAAATTTACACCCAAGATTGTTCTAATTCAACAAATGATTAGCCTTCTGTTGATCTAATATATTTTCTCTTTCACAACTTTCTCCAATAACTATCCAGCCTATTCAACTTGCTGTTTCTCTTTTTTTTTATTTGAAGAATGGATCTCTTTCACTTGCTGCCTCACTTAATGTTTAGTTTCATCTACACAGTGCTCACTTCGGCAGCACATAGACTAAAATTGGAACGATACAGAGAAGATTAACATGGCCCCTGCGCAAGGATGACACTCAAATTCGTGAAGAATTCCATATTTTAGGGGCATCAGGATGGCACAGTGGTTAGCACTGCTGCCTCACAGTGCCAGAGATCCGGGTTCAACTCCCGCCTCAGGCAACTGTCTGTGTGGAGTTTGCACATTCTCCCCGTGTCTGCGTGGGTTTCCTCCGGGTGCTCCGGTTTCCTCCCACAGTCCAAAAATGTGCCGGTTAGGTGAATTGGACATGCTAAATTGCCCGTAGTGTTAGGTGAAGGGATAAATGTAGGGGGATGGGTTGCTCTTCGGAGGGTGGGTGTGGACTTGTTGGGCCGAAGGGCCTGTTTCCACACTGTAAGTAATCTAATCTAAACCATGCCTGAGTTCTTTCAGTAGAGCATCATTTTTGGTATTTCTTTCTGAAAGGCTTGTCTCATGAATTATTTACAGTGTGCACAGTTCATTTCCATCTATTTTTACAGGCTCGTCACTTTGTCTAGTATTGTTCTGAACTCAAGCCAATGTTTCTGTAACTGTTCCTGCTGAGCCTGAACTGTTTTGTGTGCAAGTTGTTCCAGAATTCTTTCTCTTGCAGCTCTCCATTAATTTGTCTGAGTTTTATGGCAGTATCACCTAATGATGCCAGCATCTCAGAAATGGCATTCCCATGTTTGGATTTATCTTAAGCTAGCAGTTCAGCATTCTCATCCTGAATTTTACTCATTATTTTTATTCACAGCACAGAATTGTGATTGTAGCTCCACTAATCCAGAAGAAAATGAAGTGTTCTGTTCTTTCATATTCAGTTCTGCAAGTGTTTCTTGAACAGTCTGCTTCAGTTTCTGTTGTGTCTCTAATGTTGGACTGGATTGTGACTAGTATGAGATCATATAACACCATTATACCTGCAATTGGTGGTTCAGTGTACAAAGTATGGTTTCCGTAACATCCCAATCAAGTGATTGTATTTGTGTCCCAAAACTACTAATTCTGTACATGGAATTGATAAACTATTATATGCTGGAAGTTTTACATTAATAGATTTTATCATGGCTTCCATTGTTTGTGGTTATACATATTTTAAAATTTGCAGAGACAGTATATAGCCGCTTGCCCCTGTGTCAACCTTAGCCAATAACAGTCATCTGTTTTATGAGGACAAATAATTTGAAATGATGCAAACACTCCAGACATGTGGCATTGATAGTTTCCATGGAATGGACAGGGTAAGACATGTTTTGTCTTACAGTACAACACTCAGTGCAGTGTTCTAGTACAGTGCGACTGTCAATGGCCTTTTTTGCTACATGCCTTATACAACTGGATGAAAACTGGGCATTTCCACAATGTATGCAGAACATCATATCTTCCTCATTTCTTTTTTGGATGTTTGAGTGATTGTATCAACCATCAAGTTTGCACTTAGAACCTGTAAGTATCATAGACTTTAAAGGACACTTTGTAAATGCATACATTCTTCAATAGTTCTTCGATACTGTAAGTCATTGGTTTGTTCAGCAAATCATTCTGGAAAGATTTCCTGGGTATGGACATGATCAGCCACTTGACCATCCTAATTGCTAGCTTCCCATCAGAAAAATCATAGAATTAATTTTTCTCTGCACCTGCACATTAAAGAAGTCTACAGATTCTGTAGGCTTCTGTCTAAAAAGGTCTAGTTGATAAATATAAAAGTTTAACCTGACTCTGAATTGTTCTTTTAATGTGACATTGAAAATACAGCTTTCTTATAAGCACACATATCCCTAATGAGCACTAAATTTATACACTTGACAATGGCAATTGAACAGAGTATGAGCTGGATTGATTACAACACAATATACACACTGGACATGGAGTTTTAAAAGTAAACTCTTTTAACGACAAGGCAATCATACAACAAACATTATATTTATAAATTATTTTTTGTTCTGTGGGAACTTATTCCTTTGGACATCTTCTAGTTCTTTTCTTATTAATCCAGACATGTTAAGCCTTTATTGATTTTCATTCTTAATTGCTAAGCAAATCTTAATGGCGTGTTTTCTTTCTGCATCAGACACACCCAAATCCTGAAGCAATAGTCAAACGTTGTTTAAACAGTTTACATTTCGTTAGGAAGCTTGCTGTGTCTCAATTTAAAAATGGATTTTTACAGGTATCCTGATAATATACTTTTGATCTTCCATTTCTTGCTATCAATTCAGCATATACCCTGACCATGTGCCATGATAAAATGTATTAAATTGGTGCTTATTAGGGATGCGTCCACTAATAGAAAGCTATATTTTCAATATTTTCCAGTGTAATTAACATCTACCTCATGCACTTTAGCATGATGTAAGGTTATTGACCATAGAGTAAACCTGTTTTCTGACTGTTCAAGCACAACAGATCTCATTAATACATATTTGTCAATATTGTTCACCATGTTATGTTAATAATAATGGTTTAATAATCACTTGGCAGGGATTGATTAACTCAGTGAGTTAGTTTATTCAAAATTATTATACACATTACAAGTTACGAAGCAGACATTACAGAAAATCTAGCTACCATCAGTTCTGAGGAAGGGTCACTTGACTGAAAATGTTAACTCTGATTTCTCTCCACAGAAGCTGCCAGACCTGCTGAGCCTTTCCAGCAATTTCTGTTTTTGCTTCACAGAAAACCAAATGATTTCTGTGAATACAGTTTGTAGACACAATGCAGATCGATCACAAGGTAGAGTCGCAAAATAGTATAGACACAAAACATGGAGGCTTTAAAAGAGAATTCTCTTCAAGGCAAGAAAATCATACATTTTATGATCTATTTTCTGTCCTATTAGAACGTATTCTAAATCCAATCCAAAAATCATAAAAATAGGACCCTTGAAAATCTTGAGTCACGATCTTGATGGCATGTTCCATATCAATTGACGGACTTATCCAATAAAAAAATCTATCTACATTAGTCTTCAGAGTTCCAATTTTTCAAACATACAGAATCTTTTAGAAATACACATCAGCTTTATGCAAATCAACTTCACAATTTAACCCTCTAAGCGCCAGCATCATTTGTGAGTCATGATGCAAAAAACTCAAGCATTCTTCTTCCCCTTAGTATTTCAGCTCCTAGTGAGGGAAAAGCCAACAGTCCATTCACTTTTCTTTTTTGTTTTTGGTGACTGTGTACTTACTTTCAATGATCTATGCACTTGTACTCCCAAATCACTTTGGTTCTCTACAGTTCCTAGTTTTATATCATTTAGACAATACTCCAATTTATCTTTCAGATCTGGTGATCCATATCTGCCAGACCTGCTGAGTTTTTTTGCTTTCTGTTTTTTGTTTCAAATTTCCAGCACCTGTAATACTTTGTTTTTTTTTTCCAATTTAACTTCCTTGGGTCCAATGTATAATTTGCACTGAATAAATTTATTGCATTGTTGGACTAATTTGTTGGTGTAATGATGAGAGCAATAGATAAAGCAAAAATCCCAGCCTACTTTCGCCAATATGCATTTTCTCCTGGCAAAGGGGGGCAGCAAGTCATGAATCTGCTCCCAATACAGCATTTCCATATAGACAAAATGGCATTAGCAGAATAATGTCAGGCAAGAATTCCTTATATTCCTTTCATCATTGCGTTCCATCTTCCATGCAACATTGGAAAGAATGTAGTGCTGTGCCCTAACAGTGTTTAATTTAGAGGAAAGTTGAGCACGGGAGATTTTAATTCTATCTTTGTTTTGCCTCCATCTTTACAGTTTCTTCCCTTGGATACAGACTAAAGTGCACTCCAAACTCCCAGAGTGCAAGCCTGATAGGGTTATGCGTAATTTTTCAACCTCAAGATATAGCCGAATACAGTGAGAATGTCTATAGACCACATTTATGGAGGAGAAGGAAAAGAATTTGTTAGCAGGTAGATTGTTCTGGCATTGAACAAAGATTAAATCAAACCATCTGCGCCATGTCCCCTGTACAACCTTATAGGCACCAGACCATTCACGAAAGCATCAGTTGGCTGAGGCGTGCACAGACTTGCATTCACCAAGGAAGCCAGCTTCTGTTTTCAAATATGCAGTCGAGATTAAATGCCTGAACAGCTCTTTATCTGTTAATCAGCTAAAAATTACTTGAACCGTTATGACACTGCTATTTTTCCTGGCGACAACAAAGAACCCAAACAGCATTGTCCAAGGTTCTATTTCTAGCTCACAGATGCCCTCTGTAGGAAGGATGACTTACGTCATTACTTCAATTTAGAACAATGCAAAGGCAATAACAAGAAAGGACTATTCAATTCTACATTGAGCTCTTCCTAAGTTCAGGGGAGCAAATTGCAGGCCATTTTTGTGCATCATAGAATTAGGTTCAACACAGTGTATATGTGTTGAAATGAGGAAACTGGAGAAATCTGAGTTCATCCCTTGTGTTGCTATGGTCGACGGTTGGAGGAAGAGCGCCTCATCTTCTGCCTAGGAACCCTCCAACCACAAGGGATGAACTCAGATTTCTCCAGTTTCCTCATTTCTCCCCCAAGTCTCTCCTCCCTACCTTTTATCTTAGCCTGCTGGGCACACTTTCCTCATTCCTGAAGAAGGGCTTATGCCCGAAACGTCGATTCTCCTGTTCCTTGGATGCTGCCTGACCTGCTGCGCTTTTCCAGCAACACATTTTCAGTTCTGATCTCCAGCATCTGCAGTCCTCACTTTCTCCCCACAGTATATATGTAAACAATTTGTGACCACTGCTAATGCTAGGTTATTGGGAGTTTTCTGGTTTCCCAAGTTTTTTCAGAAAAAAAATGTCAAGTGTCTAGCTGGATTATGATTGATAAAGACATGCTGCGTTTTTGTTTCCCCACATGACTCATCTTCATAAATCAGCCTCAGGAAGTGAACATCAATATAGTGAGGCACATTGAGCTAACACAGTGGTAACAGGAAGAATCCAGTACCTTGCCTAGAAATAGCACCCTCAGCGCACGGAGGAAACCTCTTCCATTGTGATTGTTCACTGTACCTTTGAGAACGTTGCAAATCAGAAAGGACAGGAACTGGAATCTCTAGAGTGGGAAATGGTGTAGAGACCAAGTCACCCAGAACCCACAGGAAGAAGATTTTAATTTTCTCAGCACATAGTGGAACAACAGTAATTACTTTACACCTGCAGACCCTGCAGCCTTCAGAAGACAATATCAAGTTGAATGGTTTTAGAACCTGAACACATTCCTCCATGGACTTTACCCACCCCTATACCCAGACCCAGTCATAATGTTGACTGTTGTCAGCACAGTAGATAAAGAGTGTGGCTGGGATAAGCACACCAGGACAAGAGGTAGGGATTTGACGTTTCAGGTCAGAACCTTTCACCAGGTCAGCTAACCCTACTTATAGTTCCCATTTTCTTTCTATCAGCCATTACTTTGTCTGCCTAATTGTCATTTTCTGTCCCTAAACTCCATTTCCATCTGACTGCTCACTCCTTTTATCACTAACCCTGTACACCCACCCCCTATCATCCCCATCTTCTCCGAGCCAGTATCAAATCTGAAGAAGGGTCACTGGCAATATATTAACTCTGCTTTCTCTCCACACATGGTGCCAGATCTGCTATGTTTCTCCAGTAATTTCTGGGTTTTTAAAATCAGATTTCTAGCATCCACAGTTCTTTGTTGTATTTAAGATTTTAATTTGGACTGATTCTGACCTTTAGGAAACTGCACAGGCAGATTATTAATCAGACTCTCTCATAGGATTAATATAACCCTCTTACTGCACATTGATTGCACCATTTTTCTAACATTCATAGCTGATCCTTGAGTATAAAAACAGCTGTCCTTGGTTCTTACAAAACAGCTATAACAATTTAGCCCACCCAGATCTTGGGGAACCAAATTAGATCATTTATTTAATGTGATCACATTGGAGGCTTTTCTATAGGTGAGAAATGAAGTCGTGGGGGTAGGGTTGACACGGTATTAGGGGGTTTGTCCAGCTCTAATGGATGAGGTCTCCAGGATTAAAAAGAGTCAGACAGAAGATGAAATAAGGCAACAAGCAGTATATTTCACCAGCATCAAGTTTTAAAAAGAAATAGAATGTGTAATAAGTGAAACCAGAAGATACAAAGTTCTACAGACTGAGGGTCTGGGAAAGAACAGGTGAATTCTATCCAGCACTAGATTGATGGGCCGAAATGGTTTCTGTACTGTTGGATTCTATCATTCTATGGACTAGAGACATGATTTGAACAATGATAATGCTGGATTAAGGGTAATCTGCAGGATAAAATATTTAATATCAGCATCTGTAAAGGCACACATGTGGAAAATGTATAATAATTGGATTTAAAAGGCACATGATTCCCTGAAGGTTGGAATATTTTTAAAAATGCACATTCACATGAAATTTATTTACAGGTTTGAACTGTAGGTTGAAGGAAACATGGCATGCCTCCTTAACAATTTTCTAATCAGCTAATTTTCTTCAATGCCTACAATACCACTAATTGAGATTTTCCATTAAAATTAATTTACTGCAAATGTGTAACTATTAATTAGAATTGGTGAAGTAGAAACAAGAGATTTTTTTGTGAAGTTGCAGAATATGAGCATATTTATTGAGAATATTAATGGAGCTGCACTCTGTAGGTGTTAGAGGCAACACTGTTCATGCTCCCTACTCTTATGAATGTAAATTAATCATAGAGTCATAGAGACGTACAGCATCAAAACAGACCCTTCTGTCCAACTTGTCCATGCCAACAAGATATCCTAAATTAATCTATCACCATTTGCCAGCATTTGGCCCATATCCCTCTAAACCCTTCCTTTTCATATACCCATCCAGATGCCTTTTAAATGTTGTAATTGTACCAGCCACCACCACCTCCTCTGGCTGCTCATTCCATACATGCACCACCCTCTACATGAAAAAATTGCCCTTTATGTCCCTTTTAAACCTTTCCCTTCTCACCTTAAACCTATGGCCTCTAGTTTTTGACTCACCTACGTTGGGAAAAAGACCTTGGCTACTCATAGTATCCATGAGTCTCATGAAGTTATAAACTTCTATAACTAAAGAAATTGAGGGTTTGGTGAAGAAAAAGAAGGAAGCATATATCAGGTATAGACAGGATAGATCAAGTGAATCCTTTGAAGAGTATAAAGAAAGTAGGAGTATACTTAAGAGGGAAATCAGGAGGACAAAAAGGGGACATGAGATAGCTTTGGCAAATAGAATTAAGGAGAATCCAAAGAGTTTTTACAAATACATTAAGGACAGAAGGGTAACTAGGGAAAGAATAGGATCCCTCAAAGATCAGCAAGGCGGCCTTTGTGTGGAGCTGCAGGAAACAGGGGAGATACTAAACGAGTATTTTGTGTCAGTGTTTATTGTGGAAAAGGATATTGAAGATATAGACTGTAGGGAAATAGATGGTGACATCTTGCAAAATGTCCAGATTACAGAGGAGGAAGTGCTGGATGTCTTAAAGCTCAAAAAAAGTGGATAAATTCCCAAGACCTGATCAAGCGTACCTGAGAACTCTGTGGGAAGCTAGAGAAGTGATTGCTGGGCCTCTTGCTGAGATAACTGTATCATCAATAGTCACAGGTGAGGTGCCGGAAGACTAGAGGTTGGCAAACATGGTGCTACTGTTTAAGAAGGGTGATAAGGACAAGCCAGGGAATTATAGACCAGTGAGCCTGACCTCGGTGGTGGGCAAGTTGTTGGAGGGAATCCTGAGGGACAGGATGTACATGTATTTGGAAAGGCAAGGACTGATTAGGGATAGTCAACATGGTTTTGTGCGTGGGAAATCATGTCTCACAAACTTGATTGAGGTTTTTT